>NW_025269138.1:0-1437 GCF_018294505.1 Triticum aestivum | reverse complement strand
CGGACCCAAAAACTGGAAACTGGTCAAAAAAAACTTCCTATAATGGCACCTGTCTCAAAACACTCAGAAACACCTAAAAATAGGATAGCCAGAAATTTTTTCGAAAAATGCGTTTTCGAAAAATTTTGGGCCTAAACGGAGCGTGGCTACCCGACTTTTTTTTTTTTCCGAAACCTACTCCGGCAAGGAAACACGAATCGGAATCTGGATGGATCCCGAAAACAAACCTAATAAGCAAGGAACTCGGATTGGTGGTGGATATATGGTGGTGGTATATGGCAGCGGTGGTGGTAGCGGTGGTAGTATATGGATATGGATCGGTGGTGGTATATGGACACGGATTGGTGGTGGTATATGGATACGGATTCGGTGCGGTGGTGGTAGATGGCAGGGGCGATGTTGATGGTGCGGCGGCGGCGTGACAACTTATGACCAGAACTCGAAACTCTAAAAGACTAGACTCTAAGACCAGCAACTAGACACGACGATGCAACCACAAATTCAACAAAGCAAAACCCTAAAAAGATTATGCAAAGGCTCAGATTGGTTCGGATATGATGAACTAACCCTAATTTTTTTTTTTTTCCGAAACCTACTCCGGCAAGGAAACACGAATCGGAATCTAGATTGACCCCGAAAACAAACCTAATAAGCAAGGAACTCGGATTGGTGGTGGATATATGGTGGTGGTATATGGCAGCGGTGGTAGTATATGGATATGGATCGGTGGTGGTATATGGATACGGATTGGTGGTGGTATATGGATACGGATTCGGAGTGGTGGTGGTAGATGGCAGGGCGATGATGATGGTGCGGCGACGGCGTGACAACTTGTGAACAGAACTCGAAACTCTAAAAGACTAGACGCTAAGACCAGCAACTGAACACGACGATGCAACCGCAAATTCAACAAAGCAAATACAGAAAAGATTATGCAAGGCTCAGATTGGTTCGGATGGAATGAACTAACCCTAATTTTTTTTTGGCTTTTTCGTGGACTATAGGTATGAAGAACAGACTCGATCTAAACTATGAAAAACTGTAAAATCTCACCGAGCAACCTGGAAAATCTGATACCACTTGATAGAGGCAAAGGTGTCCCGTCTTTCGATGAGATGATGGATATCGCTTTGGTGGAAGTCGACTTTGACGATCCGACTACGAGCGTGCGAGGACGTCGCGCCTTAGCAATCGCTAAACCAACTCCGAGAGGTTATTGACCACGCCGGAGCACGATCAACCTGACCACGAGGGTCTGTTTCCTGCGAGCAAACGAAGAACAAGCAAGAAACTAAGATTGCAATCTGGATATTGCGAATATAAGATGAAAGCTTTATTGATCAAGGTGGGGTTCTGTGACGCCTTTGTCTGGTCGTTGAACACAAACGAAGTACGCGAAGTTGCAGCTATGGCGAACTTTTAATCTAAACAAAACCC
>NW_025269137.1:0-1437 GCF_018294505.1 Triticum aestivum | reverse complement strand
GCGGCGGCGTGACAACTTATGACCAGAACTCAAAACTCTAAAAGACTAGACTCTAAGACCAGCAACTAGACCGACGATGCAACCGCAAATTCAACAAAGCAAAACCCTAAAAAGATTATGCAAAGGCTCAGATTGGTTCGGATATGATGAACTAACCCTAATTTTTTTGTGTGGCTTTTTCGTGGACTGTAGGTATGAAGAACAGACTCGATCTAAACTACGAAAAACTGTAAAATCTCACCAAGCAACCTGGAAATCTGATACCACTTGATAGAGGCAAAGGTGTCCCGTCTTTCGATGAGATGATGGATATCGCTTTGTTGGAAGTCGACTTTGACGATCCGACTACGAACGTGCGAGGATGTCGCGCCTTAGCAATCGCTAAACCAACTCCGAGAGGTTATTGACCACGCCGGAGCACGATCAACCTGACCACGAGGGTCTGTTTCCTGCGAGCAAACGAAGAACAAGCAAGAAACTGAGATTGCAATCTGGATATTGCGAATATAAGATGAAAGCTTTATTGATCAAGGTGGGGTTCTGTGACGCCTTTGTCTGGTCGTTGAACACAAACGAAGTACGCGAAGTTGCAGCTATGGCGAACTTTTAATCTAAGCAAAACCCAAAGTCTAAACGATGCCCTAAGGGCTGTATATATGGAGGAAGAGGGGGGAATTTCGTGGCCCTTGGTGGAGGGGTCCAAAATCAACCCTATCTCTTGTTTCCCCACACATACGGACTCTAAAAATAGCCTATACTTATGTATTTCGAAATTACATGGGCCTGGCCCAATAATAAGGTGACGCAGCACCTAAAATAGCCTCGGGACAAAATTTATGAAGTGGCATCTTGTATATTTCGTCCAAGGCTTCATGCACCCATTATGGTGGCTTCAAAGTCCTGAAATCATCACTTGTAACTCCGTTCTTGTTCCCCTTGCGCATGCCATCATCTCCATGCTTGTTCTTGCTCCAATGTTCATCCTTCTCCAAGCTTGGCCCTTCATTTGTAAGCAAAACAAATGTATCCAATTTAGGCAGCATCATATTCTCATGAACATTAGAATCATTACCAAGAAACGAAAGTACCTGGTAATTTAGTTGGCGTGCACGAGCTCTAGTAATTGGTCCAATATGTATAGCAGCAGGGGCTGTGGGTGTAACAATTGTATTGATGTCCTCATCATCCTCCCCTTCTTGAAATGAAGTCGTCCTCGACGGAAGTTCATCTTCCTCACCCAAATAAGGCTTCAAATCTGCAATGTTAAAAGTGGGACTAACCCCAAAATCTGCAGGCAGCTCAAGTTTATATGCATTATCATTTATTTTCTCTAACACCTTAAAGGGACCATCAGCACGTGGCATTAACTTTGATTTGCGCAAATCAGGAAATCTATCCTTACGCAAATGTAACCAAACAAGATCTCCAGGTGCAAAC
>NW_025269136.1:0-1437 GCF_018294505.1 Triticum aestivum | reverse complement strand
CGCAAACACCAAATCTCGATGGTAGAGGAAGCATGCGATGCTTGATCACATCAACCTTGGAAACACTTCCAACACATATCGTCATCTCACCTTTAGCTAGTCTCCATTTATTCCGCAGCTTTTATTTCGAGTTACTAACACTTAGCAACCGAACCAGTATCTAATACCCTGGTGCTGCTAGGAGTACTAGTAAAGTACACATTCATATAACGTATATCCAATATACTTCTGTCGACCTTGCCTGCCTTCTCATCTACCAAGTATCTAGGGTAGTACTGCTTCAGTGACTGTTCCTCTCATTACAGAAGCACTTAGTCTCGGGTTTGGGTTCAACCTTGGGATTCTTCACTAGAGCAGCAAACGACTTGCTGTTTCATGAAGTATCCCTTTTGCCCTTGCCCTTCTTAAACTAGTGGTTTTACTAACCATCAACAATTGATGCTCCTTCTTGATTTCTACTCTCGCGGTGTCAAACATCGCGAATAGCTCAAGGATCATCATAACTATCCTTGATATGTTATAGTTCATCACGAAGCTCTACTAGCTTGGTGGCAATGACTATGGAGAACTATCACTATCTCATCTGGGAGATTAACTCCCACTCGATTCAAGCGATTGTGGCACTCAGACAATCTGAGCACATGCTCAACGATTGAGCTTTTCTCCCTTAGTTTGCAGGCTTAAGAAACTTGTCGGAGGTCTCATACCTCTTGACGTGGGCACTAGTCTGAAATCCCAATTTCAGTCTTCGGAACATCTCACATGTTCTGCGACGTTTCAAAAATGTCTTGGGTGCCACAATTCTAAACCGCACTGAACTATCACGTAGTCATCAAAATGTGTATGTCAGATGTTTCGTAACATCTACAGACGACGCTGAGGTTCAGCACACCGAGCGGTGCATTAAGGACATAAGCCTTCTGTGCAGCAATGAGGACAATCCTCAGTTTACGGACCCAGTCCGCATAATTGCTACTACCAATTTTCAACTAAATTTTCTCTAGGAACATATCTTAATCAGTAGAACTAAAGCGCAAGCTATGACATAATTTGCAAATACCTTTTTGACTATGTTCATGATAATGAAGTTCATCTGATTATGAACTCCCACTCAGATAGACATCCCTCTAGTCATCTAAGTGAAACATGATCCGAGTTCAACTAGGCCGTGTCCGATCATCACGTGAGACGGACTAGTCAAGATCGGTGAACATCTCCATGTTGATCGTATCTTCTATACGACTCATGCTCGACCTTTCGGTCCTCCGTGTTCCGAGGCCATGTCTGTACATGCTAGGCTCGTCAAGTCAACCTAAGTGTATTGCGTGTGTTCCGAGGCCATGTCTGTACATGCTAGGCTCGTCAACACCCGTTGTATTCGAACGTAAGAATCTATCACACCCGATCATCACGTGGTGCTTCGAAACGACGAACCTT
>NW_025269135.1:0-1437 GCF_018294505.1 Triticum aestivum | reverse complement strand
TGGGACCTCCTAACTACTCCTGGTCGTCGTCAGCGGCCTGCACGTAGTAGTAGGCACCTCCAGTGTCGTGGGAGTCGTCGTCGACGGTGGCGTCTGGCTCCTGGACTCCAACATCTGGTTGCGACCACCAGATAGAAAGGAAAAGGAGGAAAAGAGGGGGAGAAGCAACCGTGAGTACTCATCCAAAGTACTCGCAAGCAAGGAGCTATACTACATATGCATGGGTATATGTGTAAAGGGGCATATCAGTGGACTGAACTGCAGAATGCCGGAATAAGAGGGGGATAGCTAGTCCTGTCGAAGACTACGCTTCTGGACATCTCCATCTTGCAGCATATAGAAGATAATAGAGTGAAGTCCTCCAAGTAGCATCGCATAGCATAATCCTACCCGGCGATCCCCTCCTCGTCGCCCTGTTAGAGAGCGACCACCGGGTTGTATCTGGCACTTGGAAGGGTGTATTTTATTCAGTATCCAGTTCTAGTTGTCATAAGCTCAAGGTACAACTCCGGGTCGTCCTTTTACCGAGGGACACGGCTATTCGAATAGATAAACTTCCCTGCAGGGGTGCACCACATAACCCAACACGCTCGATCCCAATTGGCCGGACACACTTTTCTGGGCCATGCCCGGCCTCGTAAGATCAACGCGTCGCAGCCCCACCTAAGCACAACAGAGCGGTCAGCACGCCGGTCTAATCCTAAGCGCGCAGGGGTCTGGGCCCATCGCCCTATGCACACCTGCACGTTGCGAACGCGGCCGCGAGCAGACCTAGCAACCCACACGATCACGGCGGTTACGTCAAAGCGGTCCAACACGGCGCGCGCCACTCAGTCGCTGACGTCACGAAGGCTTCGGCTGATACCACGACGCCGGGATACCCATAACTACTCCCGCGTAGATGGCTAGTGCGTATAGACCAAATGGCCAGACTCAGATCAAATACCAAGATCTCGTTAAGCGTGTTAAGTATCCGCGAACGCCGTCCAGGGCCAGGCCCACCTCTCACCTAGGCGGTCTCAACCTGCCCTGTCGCTCCGCCACAAAGATCCACTTGCGGGTACTCCTACGAGCCGACCCGACTTTAGTCATCACATGTGTCATGTATATAGTATATAAGTATAAACCCGTGATCACCGCCCAGGTGATCACGGCCCGATAGTATAGCACAGCAGACGGACAAGAATGTAGGGCCACTGATGGAAAACTAGCATCCTATACTAAGCATGTAGGATTGCAGGTAAAGGTAACAACAGTAGTAGCAAGGATAGGCTATGCATCAGGATAGGATATCGAAAAGCAGTAACATGCTACACTACTCTAATGCAAGCAGTATAGAGAAGAATAGGCGATATCTGGTGATCAAGGGGGGGGGGCTTGCCTGGTTGCTCTGGCAAGTAGGAGGGGTCGTCGACTCCGTAGTCGAACTGGGCAGCA
>NW_025269134.1:0-1437 GCF_018294505.1 Triticum aestivum | reverse complement strand
CTTGCACATGCTATGTGGATGAAATGATGATATCATGCCAACTTTCAACCTTTTCAGAGTTCATTTGAAATGCTTTTCAATTTTAGGGTCTTATAGCTCAAAATAATTAGTAAATGCATGAAAAATAACAAATGAAGTCAGAAAGGATTGAAAAATAATGATGTGGCTTTGAATGGTGCATTTTGAACCCACAAAAAGTGAGGAGTTCAAATAAGTTTTAAAAAATGAAATCCCTTTGTAACAGACGAGTTTCCGGATGAAATCCTGATACTTTGAAAGAGATTGTCCGTTTTGTACACGAAGTGCATCCAGTTTTTGCCGTCACCCTCTCAACTTTCTTGGACATGCTATGTGGATGAATTGATGATATCATGCCAACTTTCAACCTTTTCAGATTTCATTTGAAATGCTTTTCAATTTTAGGGTCTTATAGCTCAAAATAATTAGTAAATGCATGAAAAATAACAAATGAAGTCAGAAAGGATTGAAAAATGATGATGTGGCTTTGAATGGTGCATTTTGAACACACAAAAAGTCAGGAGTTCAAATAAGGTTTAGAAAATGAAATCCCTTTGTAACAGACGAGTTTCCGGATGAAATCCTGATACTTTGAAAGAGATTGTCCGTTTTGTACACGAAGTGCATCCAGTTTTGGCCGTCACCCTCTCAACTTTCTTGCACATGCTATGTGGATGAAATGATGATATCATGCCAACTTTCAACCTTTTCAGAGTTCATTTGAAATGCTTTTCAATTTTAGGGTCTTATAGCTCAAAATAATTAGTAAATGCATGAAAAAAAACAAATGAAGTCAGAAAGGATTGAAAAATGATGATGTGGCTTTGAATGGTGCATTTTGAACACACAAAAAGTCAGGATTTCAAATAAGGTTTAGAAAATGAAATCCCTTTGTAACAGACGAGTTTCCGGATGAAATCCTGATACTTTGAAAGAGATTGTCCGTTTTGTACACGAAGTGCATCCAGTTTTTGCCGTCACCCTCTCAACTTTCTTGCACATGCTATGTGGATGAAATGATGATATCATGCCAACTTTCAACCTTTTCAGAGTTCATTTGAAACGCTTTTCAATTTTAGGGTCTTATAGCTCAAAATAATTAGTAAATGCATGAAAAATAACAAATGAAGTCAGAAAGGATTGAAAAATTATGACGTGGCTTTGAATGGTGCATTTTGAACACACAAAAAGTTAGGAGTTCAAATAAGGTTTAGAAAATGAAATCCCTTTGTAACAGACGAGTTTCCGGATGAAGTCCTGATACTTTGAAAGAGATTGTCCGTTTTGTACACGAAGTGCATCCAGTTTTTGCCGTCACCCTCTCAACTTTCTTGCACATGCTATGTGGATGAAATGATGATATCATGCCAACTTTCAACCTTTTCAGAGTTCATTTGAAATGCTTTTCAATTTTAGGGT
>NW_025269133.1:0-1437 GCF_018294505.1 Triticum aestivum | reverse complement strand
CATCAAGGTTTTACCAACATCCGTGTCAAGGGTCCGGTAACACAACTTACTACCATGATGAATGGTGATGGAGGATGCAGATGCAAAGGAAGATAACACCTTCTCAGATTACACCTTAGCGAAGCCAAGGAACAAAATCTGGATGATCGACCGAGAGACATTTAGCACTCCGCTTCTAATGTTCTCCTTGATGTGCTAGTGTATCCCATTCATAGATACGGTTTGATAACTAGAACATCAAGTAAAGGTCAGACTTCGGGAACACAACAAATCATAAGGCACAACTAGAGAGTAAATCCTACGAAGTCCTTATGGGAAGGTGGCCAACTTCATCAATCAAGATATTATAATAACAGGTCTTCCGGCTGGGTGTGTTGGCCATGACATCCACTTTATCGGTTATCGCGAGACCAATATTATAGTTCTTGGGAAATGTTCCAAACCATCATATCTGCCTGAGATTCAGATCTGGTTGGTGTCAGGATATTCCAGACTCATCGAGTCTAGGAAGAAAAACGAAAGTTTGCAACACAAATCGACGAGATGACATTGCGAGATTCTCGGGAGATGAACTACGATAGCAAGCTCCAAAACATGAGCTGGTTCTGCTACAAACATGTGAACACGTTGTCCCAGACAAGCATGACCACGTGGTAGTCTTATAATAAAACACTACCGAGTTCAGGAGGGGGAACCATCAACGAGGGTATCGAAGTTCTTTCATAAGTCCGGATTAGCTCTTATGAAGGAACTCCTTCTCCTTGAACAAATCAATCAGTGGCTTGGTGTGCTAGGGATACATATAGATTGAAGGTTGCAAGTCTTCAAACCACAGCATTCTTCGCACGTGTGCATGACTGATTTGGAATGATTCCAAAGAAAGCAACATTGACTTTCTCGAATCCACGGCGGCAACTTTCATCAGATGCACATGAATTAAAGGAAGTCACTACCTTCATCCAAACATATGCTTCATGAGCTAGCATGAACAAATGCTTTCAAAAGTTTCCAACACTAGCTTAATGTTCAGCAAAATTATGGAGAAGACAAGGATGTTGTCAATTGGCACAACAACAATTCATCTGGGTTTCCTTTTAAAAGGAATTCCATAGTTAAGTGAACAAGTGATAGCATTGGTCAGACCTAAAAGATATAATGGTGTATGCTCGAGGGATCAACCACGAATAAGACAACATTACGAGCATCGTTGGTACTGATTTGATTTGACGATAGCCCACACTCAAATCAAAGGATTGATAAGACAATAGGTCCAGCAACTGATCACAAGGACCAATCGATGAAGATATCATCTTTCTTCAACACACACTACACAAGAATATCCCTTTGGATGAACTAAATCGGGCAAGCTTCTATCTTCCAACTCTCCAAGTTGATGCATAGCTTAACCAACTAGCTCAGGGGTATCCAACACGGATT
>NW_025269132.1:0-1437 GCF_018294505.1 Triticum aestivum | reverse complement strand
AGGACCACGTAGTATAGCTAGGCTTTCCAAGCCTCTTTTATTTTACTAGTTGTCTGTACTCAGACAAGTTACTTCCGCTGCTGGTTTGTATGACTGTATGACTTGTATGTTGGGTCGTGAGACCCGTACCTTTGTGTATGTTATGTATGGCTCACTGAGCCTTAAATAAAGTACTTGTGTCGTAGAGTCATGTTGTGATGCTTCGTTGTATTTGCACATATCGAGCATATTGTGTGTATGATTGAAATGCTTGGTATGTGTGGGATCTGACCATCTAGTTGTTTATCTTTAGTAGCCTCTCTTACCGGGAAATGTCTCCTAGTGTTACCGCTGAGCCATGGTAGCTTGCTACTGCTCTGGAACACTTAGGCTGGCCGGCATGTGTCCTTCTTCGTTCCTGTGTCTGTCCCTTCGGGGAAATGTCACGCTTTGAGTACCGGAGTCCTGTTAACCCGCTACAGCCCGGTTTACCGGAGTCCTGCTAGCCCAGTGCTACAGCCCGGACCCACTTGCTGATGACCGACACGTTCGAAGCTGGGTCATGGATGCCTGTCCCTGTAAGTCTGTGCCACTTTGGGTTTACGACTAGTCATGTCAGCCCGGGCTCCTTATCATATGGATGCTAGCGACACTTTCATATACGTGAGCCAAAAGGCGCAAACGGTCCCGGGCAAAGGTAAGACGACACCCGTGGGGATACCGTGCGTGAGGCCGCAAAGTGATATGAGGTGTTACCGGCTAGATCGATGTGACATCGAGTCGGGGTCCTGACAGCGTTGGCATCAGAGCCGGACTGCCTGTAGGTTCTCCAAGCCAAACTGGTCGATGTTGGGTCTAGAAATTCTTTAGTTATATGTAGGGGAATTGTTTGTGGGTTGGAACGTAAGGCTCTTTTTACTCCTTATACCTTATGACTTTCTGATCTGAGTCAGTCCATTCTTCCACCGGGGGTTAAGGAATTAGGATCTATTCTCTCTATCAGGATCACGTGTTACTAATCAGTAGTACCTTATAAGTTTGATGGTTACCAGCCTAGTTCAGTTCTACTACCACCTTATGTTGTTAGAATGGTTTCAGAACTTTGATATGATGATGTTGAGTATGTACGAAATCCTTTGTCAAATGTCTCAAAATCCTTTTTGAGCATTTACAGCTGTTATGCTGCCGAAATTTTGCTAGAAATTCTAATGCCTTTGCATTATGATTGTGCTTTCAGATGGCCACTCGCGACCTCAATCAAGTGGTTCGCCTGACTCGATGCCTAGATGTACCCGGCCATACTGCTAAGTTGGTCAGGGTAATGACTGAGGCTGGATACCGCTGGTATCCCGAGTACACGGTCGAAGAGCAATTCCGAGATTTTAATCAAAGCCAGTATCTCTGCACTGTCAGGATATTTCCATCTTATCCTGGATCCACCGAGCCTCTTCACTGCTC
>NW_025269131.1:0-1437 GCF_018294505.1 Triticum aestivum | reverse complement strand
AGCATTTCAAATGAACTCTGAAAAGGTTGAAAGTTGGCATGATATCATCATTTCATCCACATAGCATGTGCAAGAAAGTT
Source organism: Triticum aestivum (assembly GCF_018294505.1). Taxonomy (NCBI): domain Eukaryota; kingdom Viridiplantae; phylum Streptophyta; class Magnoliopsida; order Poales; family Poaceae; genus Triticum; species Triticum aestivum. The sequence goes on along the minus strand of NW_025269131.1, from coordinate 1,357 downwards.
GAGAGGGTTACGGCAAAAACTGGATGCACTTCATGTACAAAACGGACAATCTCTTTCAAAGTATCAGGATTTCATCCGGAAACTCGTGTGTTACAAAGGGATTTCATTTTTTAACCTAATTTGAACTCCTGACTTTTTGTGTGTTCAAAATGCACCATTCAAAGCCACATCATCATTTTTCAATCCTTTCGGATTTCATTTGCTATTTTTCATGCATTTACTAATTATTTTGAGCTATAAGACCCTAAAATTGAAAAGAATTTCAAATGAACTCTGAAAAGGTTGAAAGTTGGCATGATATCATCATTTCATCCACATAGCATGTGCAAGAAAGTTGAGAGGGTTACGACAAAAACTGGATGCACTTCGTGTACAAAACGGACAATCTCTTTCAAAGTATCAAGATTTCATCCGGAAACTCGTCTGTTACAAAGGGATTTCATTTTTTAAACCTTATTTGAACTCCTGACTTTTTGTGTGTTGAAAATGCACCATTGAAAGCCACATCATCAATTTTCAATCCTTTCTGACTTCATTTGTTATTTTTCATGCATTTACTAATTATTTTGAGCTATAAGACCCTAAAATTGAAAAGCATTTCAAATGAACTCTGAAAAGGTTGAAAGTTGGCATGATATCATCATTTCATCCACATAGCATGTGCAAGAAAGTTGAGAGGGTTACGGCAAAAACTGGATGCACTTCGTGTACAAAATGGACAATCTCTTTCAAAGTATCAGGATTTCATCCGGAAACTCGTGTGTTACAAAGGGATTTCATTTTTTAAACCTTATTTGAACTCCTGACTTTTTGTGTGTTCAAAATGCAGCATTCAAAGCCACATCATCATTTTTCAATCCTTTCTGACTTCATTTGTTATTTTTCATGCATTTACTAATTATTTTGAGCTATCAGACCCTAAAATTGAAAAGCATTTCAAATGAACTCTGAAAAGTTTGAAAGTTGGCATGATATCATCATTTCATCCACATAGCATGTGCAAGAAAGTTGAGAGGGTTACGCCAAAAACTGGATGCACTTCGTGTACAAAACGGACAATCTCTTTCAAAGTATCAGGATTTCATCCGGAAACTCGTATGTTACAAAGGGATTTCATTTTTTAAAACTTATTTGAACTCCTGACTTTTTGTGTGTTCAAAATGCACCATTCAAAGCCACATCATCATTTTTCAATCCTTTCTGACTTCATTTGTTATTTCTCATGCATTTACTAATTATTTTGAGCTATAAGACCCTAAAATTGAAAAGCATTTCAAATGAACTCTGAAAAGGTTGAAAGTTGGCATGATATCATCATTTCATCCACATAGCATGTGCAAGAAAGTTGAGAGGTTTA
>NW_025269130.1:0-1438 GCF_018294505.1 Triticum aestivum | reverse complement strand
AGCAAGATGACATGATGTAGAGGGATAAACTCATGCAATATGATGAAAATCCCATCTTGTTATCCTCAATGGCAAAAATACAATACGTGCCTTGCTGCCCCTACTGTCACTGGGAAAGGACACCCCAAGATTGAACCCAAAGCTAAGCACTTCTGCCATTGCAAGAAAGATCAATCTAGTAGGCCAAACCAAACTGATAATTTGAAGAGACTTACAAAGATAACCAATCATAGATAAAAGAATTCAGAGAAGATTCAAATATTGTTCATAGAGAGACTTGATCATAAACCCACAATTCATCGGTCTCAACAAACACATCGCAAAAAGAAGATTACATCGAATAGATCTCCACAAGAGAGGGGGAGAACTTTGTATTGAGATCCAAAAAGAGAGAAGAAGCCATCAAGCTACTAACTACGGACCCATAGGTCTGAAGTAAACTACTCACACTTCATCGGAGGGGCTATGGTGTTGATGTACAAGCCATCCGTGACCAATTCCCCCTCCAGCGGAGCTCCGGAACAGGCCCCAAGATTGGATCTCATGGATACAAAAAGTTGCGGCGGTGGAATTAGGGTTTTGGCTCCGTATCTGATCGTTTGGGGGTACGTAGGTATATATAGGAGGAAGGAGTACGTCGGTGGAGGAACAGGGGGCCCACGAGGATGGAGGGTGCGCCTGGTGGCGGTGGGCGCGCCCCCCTACCTCGTGGCTTCCTCTTTTGTGTCTTGACGTAGGGTCCAAGTCTCCTGGGTTTTGTTCGTTGAGAAAATCACGTTCCCGAAGGTTTCATTCCGTTTGGACTCCATTTGATATTCCTTTTCTTCGAAACCCTAAAACAGGCAAAAAATAGCAATTCTAGGCTGGGCCTCCGATTAATAGGTTAGTCCCAAAAATAATATAAAAGTGGATAATAAAGCCCAATAATGTCCAAAACAGTAATAATATGGCATGAAGCAATCAAAAATTATAGATACGTTGGAGACGTATCAAGCATCCCCAAGCTTAATTCCTGCTCGTCCTCGAGTAGGTAAATGATAAAAACAGAATTTTTGATGCGGAGTGCTACTTGGCATAATTTCAATGTAATTCTTCTTAATTGTGATATGAATATTTGTTGGGGAACGTAGTAATAATTCAAAATTTCCCTACATGTCACCAAGATCAATCTAGGAGATGCTAGCAACGAGAGAGAGAGGGAGTGCATCTTCATACACTTGAAGATCGCTAAGCAGAAGCGTTACAAAGAACGCGGTTGATGGAGTTGTACTCGTGGCGATTCAAATCGTGGAAGATCCGATCTAGCGCCAAATGGACGACGCCTCTGCGTTCAACACACATACAGCCCGGGGACGTCTCCTCCTTCTTGATCCAGCAAGGAGAGAGGAGAAGTTGAGGGAGAACTCCAGCAACACGACGGCATGGTGGCGATGGAGCT
>NW_025269129.1:0-1438 GCF_018294505.1 Triticum aestivum | reverse complement strand
GTGGCTTCTCCTTGCTCAAATAGGCTGCCTGAATTTTGGTGGAATTTTTGGAGGAGTGTAGATATGAATTTCACCAAATTTGGCAAATCTGGTCCAAACTTGCAGAGACTGAATTTTGAAAAATTTGAAAAGAGGAGGAGTGGATCAAGATGGTTCTGGGTTGAGGGTTCAAAGGACAATCCAGGAGAATTGGTTTGAGGTCAAAACTCAAATGCAATAGGGCACTTGCTTTGAAAATCTCTCAGGCTCCAAATAATTTTCAGAATTGAATTGAGGGAAAAATAATTGGAATAAAAATCCAAAACCAGTTTGGATTAGTTGGGACAGAGAATTTAGGTTGATCACAAGTTGTAGGGGAGGTTTTGGAGGGGTTTTACCACATGGGCAAAAAATGCCAAGCCATGGTGGTTCCAAGATATGAAAGTCCCAAATTTCATGGAGTTTCTTTTTAAAAGAAAAAGATTAAACTCCCAAAAATAATTTTGAGAGAGAACCCACAGAGAAGAAGTTTGAAAAGGTCAAACACCCAAGTTTGAAGTCAGAATAAAAACCTTGCCAAAGAAAAGAAAGTCTCTTAAGAGGAAGGTTTTCTGGAAAATTTTAAATGGCCTCTTTTCCAAAACCACAAAGTTTTTGCTGAAAACCAAAGTAAAAATTTTGGAGTGTCACAACACCTACCCCCTTAGGAAAAATCTCGTCCCCGAGATTTCAGCTGATCCTTAAATAAGTGTGGATGCTCTGTCCGAAAAAAATCCTCGCTTTCCCAGGTTGCTTCACTGTCGGTGTGATTGCTCCACTGGACTTTGAAAAACTTGATGGTTTTCTGTCGGGTCCTCCTTTCAGACTCCTCTAATATTCTTATGGGACGTTCTCGATAAGTGAGGTCTGGCTGTATGTCAATGTTCTCATGAGATACTTGTTTCTCTGGGTTGCTTACGCACTTCCTTAATTGAGAGACGTGGAACACGTCGTGAATGTCGGACAAGTCTTCGGGTAAGTCTAGCTAGTAGGCTACAGTGCCTCTTCGTGCCACTATGCAAAATGGTCCAACGAATCTTGGTGCTAATTTTCCTTTAATCTTAAACCGTTGCAATCCTCTCATCGGGGATACTCTCAAGTATACGAATTCACCGGGTTCAAAGCTGACCCTACGATGTTTCTGATCATAATAACTTTTCTGTCGACTTTGAGCGGTCTTAAGTCGGTCCCTGATTAGCTTGACTTTTTCCTCGGCTTCTCTGAGCATATCTGGTCCGAAGATGCGGCTGTCTCCGGTCTCTGACCAATTTAACGGGGTACGACATCTCCTTCCGTATAGGGCTTCGAAAGGAGCCATTTGCAGGCTGGCCTGGTAACTGTTGTTGTATGCGAACTCGGCATATGGCAGGCTGTCCTCCCAACTGGTTCCATAGGTGAGGACACATGCTCTCAGCATGTC
>NW_025269128.1:0-1438 GCF_018294505.1 Triticum aestivum | reverse complement strand
ATCTTTTTGGAAGTGTTCATTTTTTTTACTATTGAGCTAGCATTGTGCCCTCGATTTGTTGTGAAACAAAGATATGGATAGTTAGATCGATAAGGTATGGCCTAGATTACACCCTAGTCCATCCCGCATCTAATGAGAAAATATGTACGATAACTACTATGTAGTTCGTAAGAATCGTGGTCAAGTTGATCGAGTCTCGGTAGAGTGGTTTGGTGCGCGTGGTCATGAGTAAGTGTTATACTTATAAAGTAGAATTAGAGGGGCATCGATGTGAAGAAGAGTGCACAAGGATACAACGGAGCTGAACTCAGTTGTAAGGATATATATGAATTAAAGAAGAAAACTGAAAGTATAATCTATGGATGGTAGTTTAAACTGAGAGTCATTTACTTAACCACTTACTATGCACCCTTCAAAGTTAACATAAAATTTTCGTTGGTGATGCATAGTGTATGAAAGCATTTATATATCTAATTAGGTAAGTGGAGAACTTTTTATTTCGAATTAAGAGGACCAAATTACATGACACAAGCTTGAAGCCGCACAAAAAATTATGTACAAAGCATGACGATTATGAACCTAAAATTGCATGCAATTTGAAATGTGCACCTACTCGGGTTTCTTCAGAAAAATTCTTTCACAACTGAATCATTCACTTTATGTCAACAAAGGAAGTAAGTGTTATATTTGTAAAGCAGAATGGGAGGGGCAGTGCTGTGAAGAAGAGTGCAAATAAAGTAAGTGCTTTATTAACTCAAAATGCCGCATTAAGAGGATGCGGAGCATAACGAGCAAGAGAGGGGGTGGGAGGCACTGCAGTGGCGGTCTGTGATAATCAATATTCAGAGTGACATGTGAAGTGTGTGGTTGTGTTGTGCGTGAACCAGTACATGTGCCATGGGTGAGTGTGTTGTGTTGTCCGACGTGCGTGGGCTTGCTGTTTTCTGCGTGGGTGTGCTATATGTGCGCTTGATCACATTGTGCGTGCGCCATCAGTTGTCGATGATGTGTGTAGGTGTTAACACGGGAGGGGCCAGAGGGCACGGGGGAGATCATAACTGATTAGGATGGTGTAGACAGCTGGAGGCTCGGAGGGAAACAAAAGAAGGTGCATCAACATAAAGGAGGCGTCCACCTTCGATGTTGAGACCGTGGAGTCCATTGGTGAGAATGGCGGTGATCACTTGGGCGAGGATGGTGAGAGACTACTGTAGCATCACGACTTGGGATTTGATGGCGTCTTATAATTCCTCCTTAAATCTCATTTGCAATGTGCAATGGCGACCTTCACAGTTCGGAGCTCTTAGTGGCGGCCGGCCTTCGACGTAGGCTCGTAGCTCGACTGCCTGCTTCTGCGAGGACGATCTTCACTTGTGGGGCATCGCACATCAATACCGTGTTATGCATGTAGCTGTTAGATCACGGAAAGTGGTGGAGA
>NW_025269127.1:0-1438 GCF_018294505.1 Triticum aestivum | reverse complement strand
CTGAGCATGCTTAACTTCCAGGTTCTATTCTCCCTCGTTTCCAAGTCTGCACTTGTTGTTTTCCTGACAATAGTAAGATGTCAATCCTATTAACCCTCAGGAATTTTGCTTGAGCATGAAATCACACATTTCACTGTTTGAGTTTGAAACTATTATTCTAAAAACAATAATTATTTAGTAACACTAATATTTCTTGAATAAGTAGTTTGACCACAATTTGACCATAATTTGACCATAGTTTGACCATAGTTTGACCAGATTTGACCAAAATTCAAAAAAACTTAAATAATTATTTAGTAACACTAATATTTATTGAATAAGTAGTTTGAAAGTTGTTTGACCATAGTTTGACCACAGTTTGTCCACAGTTTGACCAGATTTGACCAAAATTCAAAAAAACTGAAATAATTATTTAGTAACACTAATATTCTTGAATAATTATTTAGTGACACTAATACTTCTTGAATAGGTAGTTTGACCAGATTTAACAAAAAATAAAAAAAATAAAAAAACTGAAATTTGAGCATAACTTTTTTTCCTTTTAGAATTTGAGGATTCGAAAAATTTGCAAACTGGCCGTAGGCGCTGAAAATCGGATGCAGATTTTTGTTCTGAACATTTTGATATATTATACGTTTTTTCTAACATAGTATGCAAAAGTTATAGCCGTTTTACATTTTCCCTACACTTTTTGCAAAACATGTCTAAATTTAAGTTTTTAAATGTTCCTAACTAGTAGATGTAGTAACATAAGTACATCTCGAAGGATTTTAATTTTTGAAGTTTTTATCATTTACTTTTGCTTTTTACAAAACTGAAAAGGCGATGGGGGGGGGTAGAGTTTGAAAATGGGACCTTTAGTACCGGTTCGTGCCACGAACCGGTACTAATGCCTCAAACCCCATTAGTACCGGTTCGTGGCACGAATCGGTACTAAAGGTTAGACCCATTGATCCCGGTTCGTCCCACTAACCGGGACCAATGGTAGTGGGCCAGGAGCGAGGCCCATTGGTCCCGGGGCCCACGGGGCTCACGAACCGGGTCCAATGCCACCATGGGTCCTGGTTCTGGACTGAACCGGGACTAATGGGCTGACCCGGCCTGGACCTTTGCCCCCTTTTCTACTAGTGTTGGATAATGCACGGCGATGATCAACTCCAAAGAAAGAGAGGGGAATTTGGGAGATCTGCTGAAATCAAATTTGGACCTGCCTGTGCTTGAACAACTTTTTTCTATGAAGTTGGTACTATCATGAAAGAACTATCTTCTGATAAGTGACCTGGGCCATATGTTTTTAACACCAATTTCATTAAACATTATTGGGATATCATTGCTCAAGACCTTTATGCTCTCATTGAGGATTTCTCTAAGGGGTCAATTAGGTTGCAGAGCATTAATATTTCCTATATCACTCTCATCCCAAAGAAAGACTGCCCAG
>NW_025269126.1:0-1438 GCF_018294505.1 Triticum aestivum | reverse complement strand
TGAGAAGATCAAGCTTGCTGACGAGAAGTTGGCTTCAGTCACCAAGCTCGAACAAGACAATACCAATCTGAAAACTGCTCTTGGGATTGCCAACAAGGAGGTCAGTCGACTGAGAACTGACAAAGCTGCCCTGACCGACCAAGTCAGCAAATTGACTGAGAAGAAAACTGAACTGGAAACCTTCCTGAGTGGCCTTGCCAAGAAGCTGTTTCTTATGCTTGAAGGTAAATCTTCATGTTTGGCAAATATTTCCAATTGTGGCCTTTTCCATTCGACTATCTCTTTGACTTAATGATCATCCTTGCAGAATTTTGTCAAAACTTTGAAGAAGAAACCAGCCGACTGGAGCCAAACCTTGACCCCGTCAATTCTCCGGTGAACGACGAAGTTGCCATGGATGTCTTCCGACTGGAGTCGCGTGTTGCAGCTGTCGTGGACTATCTCGCAAGGCTGAAGGCCGCCACATCTCGCATCGACTCGACGCTCTAGCCTGAGGAGACACTTCAGAATGACCTTGAGTCGCTGATGGCCCGCTTGAACACGATCCCTGGTCGAGTGCAAGAGTGGAAGAAGTCCTCGGCTCGGTGTGGCGCAGATGTCGCTCTGTGTCTGGCCCGAGTCCACTGCAAAGATGCACGAGAGGAGAAGCTGGCGGCCCTTCGGGTGGCCAATACCAAGAAGCACGACTTTAGGTCCTTTATGGAGACTTTCCTTGCAGCTGCCACTCGGATCGCCGACGGAATTGACCTTGATGAATTCGTTGCACCTTCCAGCCCTCCGCAGGAGGGGTAAAAAACTTCTTCTGGCTCGACTCTTTAAATTTGCCTCGGTATGCCGAGTGGAATTGTAACCGACGAACTTAACAGGCTTGACGCCTGAGCACTTTCGGTTCCTTTAAATATCGATTCAAGCTTGAATTTGGCGCTTGGATATGATTGCCTTTGGCTCAAAATGTCTTATGCAGATTCAAAGCAAGGTGCCTGTGTTTAGGCGAGCGCTTGGACTGCAGCTAAGCCTCCTGAGTGAGAGGGTCGCTCTTCACTCGGTAGGATTTTTGTAACTTAGGCGAGCACGAGGCTGCAGCTAAGCCTCCGAGTGGAAGGCTAGCTTACCACTCGGTAGGATTTTTACAACTTAGGCGAGCACGAGGTCGCAGCTAAGCCTCCGAGTGGAAGGCTGGCTTACCACTCGGTAGGAATTTGATAAACTTAGGCGAGCACGAAGCTGCAGCTAAGCCTCCGAGTGGAAGGCTGGCTTACCACTCGGTAGGATTTTGATAAACTTAGGCGAGTGCTTGGACTGCAGCTAAGCCCCCGAGTGAGAGGATCGCTCGTCACTCGGTAGGATTTTTATAACTTAGGCGAGCACGAAGCTGCAGCTAAGCCTCCGAGTGGAAGGCTGGCTTACCACTCGGTAGGATTTTGATAAACTTAGGCGA
>NW_025269125.1:0-1438 GCF_018294505.1 Triticum aestivum | reverse complement strand
GGACATGTTGGTGTCTGTTATTCACACATGTATTACGATTTCCGGATAACACAATTATAGCATGAATAAAGACAATTATCATGAACAAGGAAATATAATAATAATGCTTTTATTATTGCCTCTAGGGCATATTTCCAACAGTCTCCCACTTGCACTAGAGTCAATAATCTAGTTACATTGTGATGAATCGAACACCCATGGAATTCTGGTGTTGACCATGTTTTGCTCTAGGGAGAGGTTTAGTCAACGGATCTGCTATATTCAGGTCCGTATGTACTTTACAAATCTCTATGTCTCCATCTTGAACATTTTCACGAATGGAGTTGAAGCGACGCTTGATGTGCCTTGTCTTCTTGTGAAACCTGGGCTCCTTGGCAAGTGCAATAGCTCCAGTGTTGTCACAGAAGAGCTTGATCGGCCCCGACGCATTGGGTATGACTCCTAGGTCGGTGATGAACTCCTTCACCCATATTGCTTCATGTGCTGCCTCCGAGGCTGCCATGTACTCCGCTTCACATGTAGATCCCGCCACGACGCTTTGCTTGCAATTGCACCAGCTTACTGCCCCACCATTCAAAATATACACGTATCCGGTTTGTGACTTAGAGTCATCCAGATCTGTGTTGAAGCTAGCATCGACGTAACCCTTTACGACGAGCTCTTCGTCACCTCCATAAACGAGAAACATTTCCTTAGTCCTTTTCAGGTACTTCAGGATATTCTTGACCGCTGTCCAGTGTTCCTTGCCAGGATTACTTTGGTACCTTCCTACCAAACTGACGGCAAGGTTAACATCAGGTCTGGTACACAGCATGGCATACATAATAGAACCTATGGCTGAGGCATAGGGGATGACGCTCATCTCTTCTATATCTTCTGCCGTGGTCGGACATTGAGCTAAGCTCAGTTTCATACCTTGTAACACAGGCAAGAACCCCTTCTTGGATTGATCCATATTGAACTTCTTCAATATCTTATCAAGGTATGTGCTTTGTGAAAGACCTATGAGGCGTCTCGATCTATCTCTATAGATTTTGATGCCTAATATATAAGCAGCTTCTCCAAGGTCCTTCATTGAAAAACTTTTATTCAAGTAGGCCTTGATGCTGTCCAAGAGTTCTATATCATTTCCCATCAAAAGTATGTCATCTACATATAATATGAGAAATGCTACAGAGCTCCCACTCACTTTCTTGTAAACGCAGGCTTCTCCATAAGTCTGTGTAAACCCAAACGCTTTGATCATCTCATCAAAGCGAATGTTCCAACTCCGAGATGCTTGCACCAGCCCATAAATCGAGCGTTGGAGCTTGCACACTTTGTCAGCATTCTCAGGATCGACAAAACCTTCTGGCTGCATCATATACAATTCTTCCTTAAGGAAACCATTAAGGAATGCCGTTTTGACGTCCATTTGCCATATTTCGTAATCATAGAA
>NW_025269124.1:0-1438 GCF_018294505.1 Triticum aestivum | reverse complement strand
GATTGTTGATGACCGACACGTAAACGCACTCCAGGGTTCGTTAATCGTGGAAATCACTCCGGGACCCCAAAATAGTGAGTAGTAGTCCACAAAACGGGCCAGAATCGGCCAAAACTGCCAGTGTTGATGATCGACACGTAAGCGGACCTTGGGGTTCAACAATTATGGAAATCGCTTCGGGACCCCTAAACAGTGAGTAATAATCCAAGAAACGGGTCATAATCGGCCAAAACTACCAGTATTGATCACCGACACGTAAACGCACCCCAGGGTTCGTTAATCATGGAAATCACTAAGGGAACCCCAAATAGTGAGTAATCGTCCATGAAACGGGCTAGAATCGGCCAAAACTGCCAGTGTTGATGACCGACACGTAAGCGCTTCTTGGGGTTCAACAACTATGGAAATCGCTCTGGCACCCCAAAACAGTGAGTAATAGTCCAAGAACCGGGCCAGAATCGGTCAAAACTGCCAGTGTTGATGACCAACACCTATGGAAATCGCTTCGGGACCCGAAAACAGTGAGTAATATTCGAAGAAACAGGTCAGAATAAGCCAAAATTGCGAGCGTTGATGACCGACATGTAAACACGCCTCATGGTTTGTTAACCATGGAAACCACTCCGGGACCCAAAAACAGTGAGTAATAGTCCATCAAACGGGCCAGAATCGGCCAAAACTGCCAGTGTTCATGATCGACACGTAAGCAGACCTTGGGGTTCAACAATTATGGAAATCGCTTCGCGACCCCAAAACGGTGAGTAATAATCCAAGAAACGGGCCAGAATCGGCCAAAACAGCGAGTGTTGATGACCGACACATAAACGCACCCCAGGGTTTGTTAATTGTGGAAGTCACTCTAGGACCCCAAAATAGTAAGTAATAGTCCATGAAACAGGCCAGAATTGGCCAAAAGAGCGAGTGTTTACGATCGACACGTAAACGCACTCGAGGGTTTGGTAACCATGGAAACCACTCCTGGACCCCAAAGCATTGAGTAATAGTCCATGAAACGGGCCAGAATCGGCCAAAACAGCCAATGTTCATGACCGACATGTAAGCGCACCTTGGGGTTATACTACTATGGAAATCGCTTTGGGACCCCAAAACAGTGAGTAATAATCCAAGAAACGGGTCAGAATCGGCCAAAATTGTGATTGTTGATGACCGACACGTAAACGCACTCCAGGGTTCGTTAATCGTGGAAATCACTCCGGGACCCCAAAATAGTGAGTAGTAGTCCACAAAACGGGCCAGAATCGGCCAAAACTGCCAGTGTTGATGACCGACACGTAAGCGGACCTTGGGGTTCAACAATTATGGAAATCGCTTCGGGACCCCAAAACAGTGAGTAATAATCCAAGAAACGGGTCAGAATCGGCCAAAACTACCAGTATTGATCACCGACACGTAAACGCACCCCAGGGTTCGTTAATCA
>NW_025269123.1:0-1438 GCF_018294505.1 Triticum aestivum | reverse complement strand
AGGTTGCTCGGTGAGATTTTACAGTTTTTCGTCGTTTAGATCGAGTCTGTTCTTCATACCTACAGTCCACGAAAAAGCCACACACAAAAAAAATTAGGGTTAGTTTATCATATCCGAACCAATCTGAGCCTTTGCATAATCTTTTTAGGGTTTTGCTTTGTTGAATTTGCGGTTGCATCGTCGGTCTAGTTGCTGGTTTTAGAGTCTAGTCTTTTAGAGTTTCGAGTTCTGGTCATAAGTTGTCACGCCGCCGCCGCACCATCATCATCGCCCCTGCCATCTACCACCACCGTTTATCCGCCACCGCTTCGAATCCGTATCCATATACCACCACAGCTGTCATATACCACCACCGCTGCCATCTACCACCATATATCCACCACCAATCCGAGTTCTTGTCATATTAGGTTTGTTTTCGAGATCCATCTAGATTCCGATTCGTGTTTCCTTGCCGGAGTAGGTCTCGAAAAAAAAAAGAGTCGGGTAGCCACGCTCCGTTTAGGCCCAAAATTTTTCGAAAACGCATTTTTCAACAAAATTTCTGGCTATCCTATTTTTAGGTGTTTCTGAGTGTTTTGAGACAGGTGCCATTATAGGAAGTTTTTTTTGACCCGTTTCCAGTTTTTGGGTCCGGGCAGTCAAAAAAAAAATTAGTCGAGAAAATTTCGTGCCCATCCTGTCAGTTTGAGCTGAGAAGAGTTTTGAGACACTCGCCATTATAGTGATTTTTCGCAAAAAAAAAGCAGCGCAAAAAAAAAGAGAGCGCAAAAAAAAAGCAGCGCAAAAAAAAAGAGAGCGCAAAAAAAAAGAGCGAAAAAAAATTTCCAGAGTGTGCTTTTCCCTTGTTTACGTGCCGCGCCGTGATTTTGTTAGTGTTCTAGGCTCGCGTCTCTAGCACAGTCTAGCCTAGGACCAGCACAGTACCGTCGTTGAGCGTTTATTCAACTTTGCATCTCTGAATTGATTATTCCTGACCCTTTTTGCTACCATATTATAAGCCTTCCCAGCTCCACATACATCTACGTCGTGCGTTTGACTCTCCCTGGTAATCGCTCTATCCAAGCTTTGAGAGTTTTTGACTACAACGGTTGCCGATCACCGCCTGCTGTTGGGTAAGAACTGGTAAGAATTTGAGATTTGCTTGACGGATTTGTGACACCCACCACCACCACTTGTTCGTAGTCTGTAGGATCATATTCTTGTGTGTTTCTATTGCTGCTAACCATGCCAGGATCACAAGCCGACGAGATTGACTGGGAGAATTTATCGAACAAGGAGCTTCATGATAAGTTTCAGCAAATGATGACTGAACAGGTGCAAGATGTGCTGAACAATTTTGAAGAGGCCATGGAGAAGATCACTGGCCTTGAGAAGACGTTCAAAACAAAGCTCGATAACAAGTTTAATGAATTGCTCGCGCGTCTTCCACCACCACCAC
>NW_025269122.1:0-1438 GCF_018294505.1 Triticum aestivum | reverse complement strand
TTGATATTTTAAATCAAATCAAAAACAAATTGCAGAAAATAGAAAAGATAAAACAGAACAGAATTATAAAAGGGAGAGAGTTTTACCTGGCCTCACCCGTGCAGCCCACCTGGCCGGCCCAGCTGGCCAGCTCCTCCCGCTGGCCCAGCCCACCGCCGCCTCCCTCCCCTGTCGCCTTCCTCCTCTGCCAGGAGGACGGGCACGCGCCCGGCGCGCGCGGCCACGCGCCCCGGCCACCTCCTCCCTGCTTCGGCCACCTCCTGCCTCCCTGCTTGCCTCCACTACTCCCTGGAGACGCCACGCGGCCCCACGAACTCTCTCACTCTCCCGTATCTCTCCCTCCGTCCCTATCCCCTCTGCTCTCTCTCTCTCACGATCGACCACGAGCACCCGAGAGCACCGACGAGCTCCACCGCGGCCAGTGTCCACCCCTCGCCTCGACGATGCTTCCAGAGGAACCGCCGCGCCTTCCTCTTCGTCCCCACCAACTCACGTGACGCCGGGAGCCCTGCATCGCCACCCACGACGCCGTTCCCCTCCTCGGCCACCGGAACTCGCCGCCGTTCGATTCGCCGGCTCCGGACCATCCCCGGCCTCGTCTCCGCCTCGAATGGATCCGCTGTGAGCCTCCGCTGCCTCTCCTGTGCTCGCCCCCTCCGTTCTCGCCCCCTAGCCCCAACTCCCACCGCGGCCGAGAGCTTCTCGCCGCCGGCCATGGCGTGGCCGTGGCCACAGCCACCGCAGCTCGTTCCCGAGCCCACCATCATGATCAGCACGATCGCATGAAACCGTAGACACCCACAACGCCTCCTCCCGTGCTCTGTAACGCCACCCCGAGATTGCCCGAGCTCCGGCAGCCGCAAAAGAGCTCGCCGCCGGCAGCTCCGGCCACCCCAGCTCCTCCCACTTGCACTACCAGACGCGCGCGAGTCTGGGCTTCGCGTGGGTGGTCTCCGCCGCCTGAATGGTCGCCGGAGCGGCGATCCCGAGCCCCTCCGCCGCGTTTGCTGTCGCCGGCGGCTAAACGCCGGCGCATTAGCCCCGGTTGACCAGGGGGTTTGACCTCCCCTGGGTCAATGACATGTGGGCCCGGCCCTGACTAATTCTAGTTTAGGATTAGTTTAAATTTAATCAACTCTGTTAATTAATCCTGACACTGACCAGTGGGCCCGACCCCCCTAACCTTTTAATTAAATTAAATTAACCCCGGTTAACCCCCCCTGTCACTGACGTGTGGACCCCACACGTCAGGTTTGACCTGGACCGCCCGTTGACCTGCTGAGGTCAGCATGAGGTCATGCTGACGCCATAATTCATTTTCTGGAATTATTTTAATTCTAAATAATCAGAAAATTCCAGAAAATTGTATAAACTTCAATAAATCATAGAAAATTAACCGTAACTCCAAATTAAATAATTTATATATGAAAAATTATCA
>NW_025269121.1:0-1438 GCF_018294505.1 Triticum aestivum | reverse complement strand
CGGGCGACGCACTGCTAGATACATACCCTGTGGATGACATCATAGAGAACACTAACTGTGAGCTACACTCCTGGATGGAGAACATATCCATGAAGGTGGCGGACGCCGTTGCTTTTACAAATCCCCCCGAAGCAACCTTCCATTGCAACACGATTCCAGCGGGCTATGCTCGTGTCTTGGTTGATGAAGTGGTGGACCAATATTCGGGGCTACAGCTTGAGATTCCTGAAGGTGACAACGAACACACACTGGGAGAGGCCATACATCGTATCATCCTATGGAGAAAGGATTGCATCATGTTTCGAAGGCCACCGACACCGCGTCTGCCGACTCCTCCTGGAAGTCCGCCACCGAGTCAGCAGACTCCCGCTCCTCCAAGTCCACAAACGCGTGAGCCGACTCCTCCTCGAACTCTGCCACTGTATCAGCAGACTCCCGCTCCTCCAAGTCCACGAACGCGTGAGCAAACTCCTCCTCGAAGTCCGCCACCGTGTCAGCAGACTCCCGCTCCTCCAAGTCCACCAATGCGTGAGCAGACTCCTGCTCCAACTCAGCCACGTCAGCCGTCTCCGTCGCCTCAGCAATCGCAGAAGAGACACGCCGCAGCTATGGTGCGTAGCGGTACGAGTCGAGGTAGTACAGGAGGTACAGGCGGAGACAAGCGATATAAATATGGTCCAAGCCTCGGTCCTCTTTCTCAGAGGCCTTACGACATGACCGAGGAGCAAAACAAAGCCATAGTGAAGGCCCAAGTGGACACCCATTTTGGACCAAAACCGGCACCGCCGCCGAGGGAGAAAGTGCCCGAGGAAAAGATTGACCACTTCATTTGTATGGCTAGACCACCAGCTCCCAAGCTTGTTGACGATGACTATGAGCGCCAAATCAGGAAGGCACATCGAGCGCGACTACATAAAGAAGCGAGCTCGAGCTCGTGCCAACAAGCAGCTGTCAAAAAATGCGGGAAAACCGTTCCCCAGCTGGGAGAACAGGCGGCACAATCGATCCCCCCGCTTGTTGTGCCAACAACACATGAGAGTACGCGCGCCCAATATTATTGTGGGCAAACCGTTTACGTTCCCCAGCTGGGCAATGTGGTAATAACCGAGGAGCATATAATGCAGGCTGAAATGCTCAAGATCACTATTGGACAACTCCTCGATATCGAGCCATTGTCTCCGCTTAGAGAGGAGGAAATAAAACGGAAATATGTCCGGGGCCAACCTTTGGTCGAGCCGGACGAGGTCAAGAACCTCCCAACGAGAATGTATGAATTGCATCAATGGTACATGAACATTACCAAGATTTCCAATCGAGAGTCCCTCATGGTGAATGTCAAGGAGGAGCATTACTTCCATGAGAAAGCTGTGTCCGTTGAGTATTCAGAACTATTTCAGTTATACAATCAAGACGCACTCCACAAATCTATCGTCAGTTG
>NW_025269120.1:0-1438 GCF_018294505.1 Triticum aestivum | reverse complement strand
AGCAAGATGACATGATGTAGAGGGATAAACTCATGCAATATGATGAAAATCCCATCTTGTTATCCTCAATGGCAAAAATACAATACGTGCCTTGCTGCCCCTACTGTCACTGGGAAAGGACACCCCAAGATTGAACCCAAAGCTAAGCACTTCTGCCATTGCAAGAAAGATCAATCTAGTAGGCCAAACCAAACTGATAATTTGAAGAGACTTACAAAGATAACCAATCATAGATAAAAGAATTCAGAGAAGATTCAAATATTGTTCATAGAGAGACTTGATCATAAACCCACAATTCATCGGTCTCAACAAACACATCGCAAAAAGAAGATTACATCGAATAGATCTCCACAAGAGAGGGGGAGAACTTTGTATTGAGATCCAAAAAGAGAGAAGAAGCCATCAAGCTACTAACTACGGACCCATAGGTCTGAAGTAAACTACTCACACTTCATCGGAGGGGCTATGGTGTTGATGTACAAGCCATCCGTGACCAATTCCCCCTCCAGCGGAGCTCCGGAACAGGCCCCAAGATGGGATCTCATGGATACAAAAAGTTGCGGCGGTGGAATTAGGGTTTTGGCTCCGTATCTGATCGTTTGGGGGTACGTAGGTATATATAGGAGGAAGGAGTACGTCGGTGGAGGAACAGGGGGCCCACGAGGATGGAGGGTGCACCTGGTGGTGGTGGGCGCGCCCCCCTACCTCGTGGCTTCCTCTTTTGTGTCTTGACGTAGGGTCCAAGTCTCCTGGGTTTTGTTCGTTGAGAAAATCACGTTCCCGAAGGTT
This sequence comes from Triticum aestivum, assembly GCF_018294505.1. Classification (NCBI taxonomy): domain Eukaryota; kingdom Viridiplantae; phylum Streptophyta; class Magnoliopsida; order Poales; family Poaceae; genus Triticum; species Triticum aestivum. The sequence continues at coordinate 649 of NW_025269120.1, read as the reverse complement.
TCATTCCGTTTGGACTCCATTTGATATTCCTTTTCTTCGAAACCCTAAAACAGGCAAAAAATAGCAATTCTAGGCTGGGCCTCCGATTAATAGGTTAGTCCCAAAAATAATATAAAAGTGGATAATAAAGCCCAATAATGTCCAAAACAGTAATAATATGGCATGAAGCAATCAAAAATTATAGATACGTTGGAGACGTATCAAGCATCCCCAAGCTTAATTCCTGCTCGTCCTCGAGTAGGTAAATGATAAAAACAGAATTTTTGATGCGGAGTGCTACTTGGCATAATTTCAATGTAATTCTTCTTAATTGTGATATGAATATTTGTTGGGGAACGTAGTAATAATTCAAAATTTCCCTACATGTCACCAAGATCAATCTAGGAGATGCTAGCAACGAGAGAGAGAGGGAGTGCATCTTCATACACTTGAAGATCGCTAAGCAGAAGCGTTACAAAGAACGCGGTTGATGGAGTTGTACTCGTGGCGATTCAAATCGTGGAAGATCCGATCTAGCGCCAAATGGACGACGCCTCTGCGTTCAACACACATACAGCCCGGGGACGTCTCCTCCTTCTTGATCCAGCAAGGAGAGAGGAGAAGTTGAGGGAGAACTCCAGCAACACGACGGCATGGTGGCGATGGAGCT
>NW_025269119.1:0-1438 GCF_018294505.1 Triticum aestivum | reverse complement strand
ATGAAACCCTTTTGCAAGGACTCATCAAGTTGTTTCTTAAGCTCAGCTAGTTCTAAAGGTGCCATCTTGTAAGGTCTCCTAGAAATTGGGGCGGTTCCTGGGATAAGGTCTATGACAAACTCTACATCCCTGTCAGGTGGAATACCTGGCAGTTCTTCTGGAAAGACATCCGGAAAGTCACGGACTACCGGGATATCTTCAAGGTCTGGAAGAGGACTGGCATTAAGAGAATAGAGTTGACGCTTTGCAACTCTGGTGGAGACAGTGACTAACTTACCAGATGGGTGTGTGAGCTGAACAGACCTGGTGTAACAATCAATCTTGGCATGATGCGCTGTCATCCAGTCCATACCCAAGATGATGTTAATATCTGTGGACTTGAGGGCTATAAGTGATGCAAGGAATACGAGTCTGTCAACAAGGATTTCATTACCATGGCTTATTCTGGTAGTTTGCCATCTAGACCCTGGAGTTTGGACTTCAAGTGGAGTTGGCATATCACAAAATGACATGTCGTGCAAACGGGCATAGCCTTCAGAGATGAAGGAGTGAGATGCTCCAGTATCGAATAGAACCGAAGCTGGATGGCAATTGACAAGGAGTGTACCAAGAACGACATCCGGATCATCATGAGCGTCTTTAGCTGAGGCGTGATGCACACGTCCATGCTCAGTGGGAGCTGACTTGACACTGATCATCTTGCGTGATGGCTTACCACTGCCAACAGACTTCTCAGGCAGGGGTGGGGCATAGTTAGTTTGAGAGCAGTCACGTGCATAGTGTCCTGGCTTCCCGCATGTGAAGCAAGTCCCTGAAGTTGGATGTGGACCCGCATTGACAAGCGGTCTACCAATAGGCCTGGGTGGAGCATACTGCTGGACTGGGTGAGGCGCCACATAAGATGGCCTCGGTGCATATCCAGGTGGAAGAGCGGAGTTCGGAACCCAAATCCGGCGCTTATGAGAAATAGAACCAGAGGAAGAAACCAAATCACGGGTGTGCTTACGAGACTCCTCGTAGGTGAGCTGAGCTGTCTCCGCATTAATGGCCTTGTTCACAAGAGCCTGGAATGTATTGCAATGGTGCAAGTGGAGATCACGACGCAACTTGGGGTTGAGACCCTTCCGGAACCTAGCCTGCTTCTTAGCGTCCGTGGACACTTCTTCTGTAGCATAGCGGGCGAGGTTCTCAAACTCTCTACTGTAAGTATCAACAGCCATCTTACCCTGGGTGAGACTACAGAACTCTTCTCTCTTGCGGTCAATGAGAGCCTGAGGAATGTGATGCTCGCGAAAAGCCTCAGTGAAATCTCTCCAGGTCGGTATCTGGCCAGCTGGAAGCATAGCCTCATAGTTCTGCCACCAAAGACTAGCAGGACCTTCCAGGTGATATGCAGCATAAGTGACCTTGTCACCTTCAGCTACGTTCGCAGAACGCA
>NW_025269118.1:0-1438 GCF_018294505.1 Triticum aestivum | reverse complement strand
TGTGAGTGTTGATGACCGACACGTAAATGCACCCCGTGGTTCGTTAATCGTGGAAATCACTCCGGGGGCCCAAAAAAGTGAGTAATAGTCCATGATACGGGCCAGAATCAGCCAAAACTATGAGTATTGATGACCGATAGGTAAGCGCGCCTTGGGGTTCAACAACTATGGAAATCACTTCGGGACCTAAAAACAGTGAGTAATAGTCCACAAAACACGTTAGAATTGGCTAAAATTGTGAGTGTTGCTGACCGACACGTAAACACAACCCGGGGTCATTTCGGGACCCCATAACTAAGTAATAGTCCAAGAAACGGGCCAGAATCGGCCCAAACTGCGATTGTTGATGACTTACACTTAAGCGCACCTTGGGGTTCAACAACCATGGAAATCGCTTTGGGGCCCCAAAACGGTGAGTAACAGTCCACGAAACGGGTCAGAATTGACAAAAACCGCGAGTGTTGATAACCAACCCGTAAGCGCACCCAAGGGTTCCTTAATCGTCGAAATCACTCCGGGGCCCCAAAAAAGTGAGCAATAGTCCACAAAACGGGCCAGAATCGGCCAAAACTGTGAGTGTTGATGACCAACACGTAAACGCACGCCGGGGTTTGTTAATCGTGGAAATCACTCCGGGACCCCAAAACAGTGAGTAATAGTATACAAAAAAGGCAAGAATCGGACAAAAGTGTAAGTGTTGATGACCGAACGTAAACGCACCCCGTGGTTCGTTAATCGTTGAAATCACTTCGATACCCCAAAACAGTGCGTAATACTCCACGAAACGGGCCAGAATCGGCCAAAACTGCGAGTGTTGATGAGCGACACATAAATGCACCCCGGTGTTCGTCAAACATGGAAATCATGCCGAGACCCAAAAACAGAGTAATAGTCCAAGAAACGGGCCAGAATTGGCCAAAACTGTGAGTGTTGATGACCGACACATAAATGCACCCCGTGGTTTGTTAATCATGGAAATCACTCCTGGGGCCCAAAAAAGTGAGTAATAGTCCATGATACGGGCCAGAATCAGCCAAAACTATGAGTATTGATGATCGACACGTAAGCGCGCCTTGGGGTTCAACAACTATGGAAATCACTTCGGGACCTGAAAACAGTGAGTAATAGTCCACAAAACACGTTAGAATTGGCCAAAATTGTGAGTGTTGCTGACCGACACGTAAACACAACCCGGGGTCATTTCGGGACCCCCATAACTAAGTAATAGTCCAAGAAACGGGCCAGAATCGGCCCAAACTGCGATTGTTGATGACCTACACTTAAGCGCACCTTGGGGTTCAACAACCATGGAAATCGCTTTGGGGCCCCAAAACGGTGAGTAACAGTCCACGAAACGGGTCAGAATCGACAAAAACCGCGAGTGTTGATAACCAACCCGTAAGCGCACCCAAGGGTTCCTTAATCGTGGAAATCACTC
>NW_025269117.1:0-1438 GCF_018294505.1 Triticum aestivum | reverse complement strand
CCCCCTGCTCTCTCTCACTCTCCCTGGCTCTCTCCTTCCTCTCTCTCGCTCTCTCTCTCGCTCGGCCGAACACGACCGTCGCCGCCGTTCGCCATAGCCACCGCCTCCGACCACCCCTCGCTCCCCCGATTAGCTCAGAAGCTCCGCCACAACTCCCTCTTCCTCCCCACCGCTCCACGGGTCCCCGGAAGCCCTGCATCGCCGCCACGTCGCCGTTCCCCTCTTCGGACTCCGACCACCGTCGCCGTCAAATTCGTCGTCTCCGGCGCGTCCCCGAGCCCGCTTCGACGCCCACTGCAACCGCGGTGAGCCCCGGAGCGTTTCCCCCTTCTTCCCTGGTCTCTTCCGACCTCTAGGCCCTAGCTCCACCTCGACCGAGAGCTCCACGCCGCCGGCGATGTCGCCGTCGTGGCCACGGTCGCCGTAGCGCCCAACCGAGCTCACCATCGTGCTCCACACATCACCAGGAGCACGTAGAACGCACCAACGCCTCCCCAAACCCCCTGCAACACTGATCCCGACCGCACCCGAACTCCGGCCACCGCAGCCGAGCTCGCCGCCGTCAACTCCGGCCACCCCGAGCCCAACCACCACCACCAATAGACGCGGCTCAGCCTCAGCAACACGTAGATGCCTTCCGCCGTCCATTTGGTCGCCGAAATGGCAAAAAGCACTCTCGCCGCCGTCTCGGATCTCGCCGGCGTCATGTCGCCGGTGGGGTTTGACTTGACCGACCTGGGGTTTGACCCCCCAGGGTCACTGACGCGTGGGCCCTGTCGGCCAGGTGGTTAGGTTAGCGCTAACTACTGTTAGTCAACCCCCCCTGACACTGACAGTGGGCCCTAGCGCCACTAATTAGTAATTAGGATTAATTTAAATCTGTTTAACCCCCCCTGTCACTGACGTGTGGCCCCCACACGTCAGGTTTGACTTCAACCAGCCACAGTTGACCACTGACGTCATGCTGACGTCAGGCTGACGCAGTAATTGAATTTCTGGATTTAAATTAAATCAGGAAATTCCAGAATATTATTTAAACTTCAAAAATTCATAACTTTTATTCTGTAACTCCAAATTGGACAAATTATATATGAAAAATGATCAGAAAAATCCAATCTATCCATCTGTACTATTTTCATGCATGATCAAACAAGTTAAATTGATGTTTTAATCAGAACAAGGAAAAGCACTTTAAAAGGCCATATCTGAATTTGAAATTTGAATCTTTGATTCAAATTTGTTCAAACCCTTCTGGTTTTAGTTGCATTAGCCCAACACACTCATATTGCCATGTTTCATGCATGCATCATATTGTTGCATATTGTTTGGTAATGTTGTGTACCGGTGCTCTCTGCGGCAGGTTCCGTCCCCGAAGAGTACCGTGATTACCCTAACGAAGAACCGTATCCGTGCAACGAACCATCAGGCAAGCAACCAA
>NW_025269116.1:0-1438 GCF_018294505.1 Triticum aestivum | reverse complement strand
CCCCGGGGTTCGTCAATCGTGGAAATCACTTCGGGACCCCAAAACTGAGTAATAGTCCAAGAAACGGGCCAGAATCGGCCAAAACTGCGAGACTTGACGACCAACACGTAAGCACACCTTGGGGTTCGACAACAATGGAAATCGCTTTAGGACCCGAAAACGGTGAGTAGTAGTCCACGAAAGGGATAGAATCAAAGAAAACCGCGATTGTTGATGACCGGAACATAAACGCACCAGGGGTTCGTCAATCGTGGAAATCCCTCCGGGACCCGAAACAGCGAGTTATAGTCCACAAAACGGGCCAGAATCGGCCAAAACTGCGAGTGTTGATGAACGACACGTAAGTGCATCTTTGGGTTGAACAACTATGGAAATCGCTTCGGGACCCCAAAAAGGTGAGTAATAGTCCACGAAACGGGTCAGAATTGGCCAGAACTATGAGTGTTGACGACGGGCACATAAACGCACCCCCGGGATCGTGAATCGTGGAAATCGCTCTGGGACCCCAAAACGGTGAGTAATAGTCCATGAGACGGACCAGAATTGGGCAAAATGGTGAGTGTTGATAACCGACAGATAAACGCACCCCGGGGATCGCAAATCGTGTAAATCGCTCTAGGACCCCAAAACGGTGAATAATAGTGCACCAAACGGACCAGAATCGGCCAAAACTGCGATTGTTGATGACCGACAAGTAAGCGCACCGTAGGGTTTGTCAATCGTGGAAATCACTTCGGGATGCCAAAACTGTGTAATAGTTCAAAAACGGGCCAAAATCGGCCAAAACTGCGAGTCTTGACGACCAACACGCAAGCACACCTTGGGGTTCGACAAAAATGGAAATCTCTTTGGGACCCCAAAACGGTGAGTAATAGTCCACGAAATGGGTCGGAATCAACAAAACCTGCGAGTGTTGATGACCGACACGTAAACGCACCCAGAGGTTCGTCAATCATGGAAATCTCTCCGGGACACCAAAACAGCGAGTAATAGTGCACGAGACGGCCAGAATTAACCAAAATTGTGAGTGTTGATGACCGACACATAAACGCACCCCCGGGGTTCGTCAATCGTGGAAATCACTTCGGGACCCCAAAACTGAGTAATAGTCCAAGAAACGGGCCAGAATCGGCCAAAACTGCGAGACTTGACGACCAACACGTAAGCACACCTTGGGGTTCGACAGCAATGGAAATCGCTTTAGGACCCCAAAACGGTGACTAATAGTCCACGAAAGGGACAGAATCGACAAAAACCGCGATTGTTGATGACCGAAACATAAACGCACCAGGGGTTCGTCAATCGTGGAAATCCCTCCGGGACCCGAAACAGCGAGTAATAGTCCACAAAACGGGCCAGAATCGGCCAAAACTGCGAGTGTTGATGAACGACACGTAAGTGCATCTTTGGGTTCAACAACTATGGAAATCGCTTCGGG
>NW_025269115.1:0-1438 GCF_018294505.1 Triticum aestivum | reverse complement strand
CCTTCCGTTCAACACAACTTGTTCGCGTTTTGTGTAAACCTTGAGATCACTGCTACCCAGCTGTTGATCTTCCTTACCTCGGAAGTATTACCATCACTTTTTGTCAAGAATGTGGTGAGAATTTCACCACCTCTTAATAATTCTTGATATCTCAATACTTCTTGCCATCTTCGTTCATTCCTTGGTCCCCGTATTGTTTTCAACCGGAATACCGACAATGGAGCTAAGACGTGTGAATTCAAAACTTCTAGCAACCCTATTGCTTTGAAGTGAATGGGCGATAGTTCATTCTAAGTCCTTCACTAATTGAATCACCATTCTAACATTGGCCGTGCAACCCAATCCACATTTCGGGCGCACCTTTCAACCAATGTTTAATTGTGTATGTTTTCCTCGAGCATACTTCCTTATATCATTTGATCTGACAAATGTTATCTCCTTGTTCACCTAATGGTGGAAATCCATCTTTTGGGAATCTTGGTGAATTGCCGTTGAGTTCACCAGACACCTCCTTGTCCTCTCCTTGGGTTAATGATGGACTCTTATTAATGGAAATCACTTCATAGTTCATTTCCCCGAGAATCTTACAATGTCATCTCGTCAATTTGCGTTGCACCTTTTCTTCTCAGGTATCCTAAGTCTGATGTATCCTGACACCAATCGGATCTGAATCTCGGTCAGATATGATGGTTGGGACAACTTTCCAAGAGTTATGATGTTGATCCTTTGATGACCCGGTAACATGATGTCATGCCTAGCACCCCCCCCCCTGGCTGGAGGACCTACCATTATAGATTCCTTTTCAGCAAGGTTATCCATTCATCCATGAGGAAATTGTAAGACTTATTCTACAAGTTATTCCTGATGGATCCTTCATGTTTCTAAAGTCTGATCTTCACCTGAAGACCATGTCAATGCTATCTCGAAGCATGTCTATGATACTCCGATTTTCAAAAAAAAAAAACATTTGAAGCCCAATGCTCAATGTTTCCTACTCGATTATCCAAACACCGCTGTATGGGTATGGTCATCAAATTCCTCTCCCCTTACCTAAATGGTTATCCACTATATCCTGTCGTGGATATCTTGCTCTGCTTGTCCTTGGGAAGGATATACCCCTGAATTATGTGTTTTAACACATTTTCCTTTCCATTGTTCTGTTTAATCTGATATTCATATTTTCCTTTCCATTGTTGTGTTTGACATTCTTGTGATCTATATAATCTAAGCAGTAAAGATTCACTGCTTATGTAAACACCTCGATGTATAATTGGTCAGTAAGACCCTGTTACGATTGTTGATGATATTCCGGTAACCACCGATGGACGAGAACTTTGCCTATTGGCCCGCCTCGTTCAACGAGCAGGAAAATAGTTCTCTTCGTCCCTCGCCCTTGGTATCGACGTTGTCGCCGACATAATCGACAGGCTACCCCCCC
>NW_025269114.1:0-1438 GCF_018294505.1 Triticum aestivum | reverse complement strand
TAAGAGAGGCTACTAAAGATAAACAACTAGATGGTCAGATCCCACACATACCAAGCATTTCAATAACATACACACAATATGCTCGATATGTGCAATACAACATGGTATCACAAAATGACTCTACGACTCAAGTAGTTTATTCATTAGGCTCCGAGGAGCGAGATATTACAAACAGGGGTCTCATGACCCAACAATCAGAGCATACAAATCAAAGCACAAGCGGAAGCTATCATGTCTGAGTACAGACATCTATAAATGAAAAAGGCTGAGAAGCCTGACTATCTACCAGATCCTGCCGAGGGCACAAGATCGTAGCTGAGGTAACAAGCTAAACGTCGAAGTCCACGCGAAACTACTAGCGAGACCGAAGTCTCTCTGCAAAAACATAAATAGGCAAACGTGAGTACAAATGTACCCAGCAAGACTTACATCAGAACTATCTACATATGCATCATTATCAACAAAGGGGATGGTGGGGTTTAACTGCAGCAAGCTAGCTTTGACTCGGTGGCTATCCTAAACTACGACTGCAAGCGATTCTTTTGAGGTGGCGCACACGAGTCCACATATTCACCATATCAATACACCACTATGGATCCGCTCCCGTCTCCCTACGAGAACGCCATCCATAGCACTCACGCTTATCTTGCGTATTTTAGAGTATCCACTTTCACTTGTCTATGAACTGATATGAGCAACCCAGAAGTCCTTTTCCGCGGACACGGCTATTCGAATAGATTAGGTTAACCCTGCAGGGGTGTACTTCTTCACACACGCTCTCACCACTTACCGCCGTTTACACGACATGTACTCGGCAACCTTCAAGTGGAAGCCCAACGTGGGTGTCGGCCACGACCTACCTAATCACCTAAGTCTCTAGTCCAGGTTTATCGCCTATTCGGGTTCCATCCATGAGGAGATCCGGCCGGAGTTTCGCTCACAGCCCCAAACGATGTGAACAGGGTTCCGTGACACCAAACGGGTGCCCGGTTTACCCGGCCACGTGCCTACCGCATCACAGCCCACCCCTACGGTCAGCGCTGTCCACGGCCTCCAGCATACTACAAACACCAGAAACTACTTGCAACTCCTGGACAGAGGACAAGGGTGATCAAGAAGCCGAGAGGGTCCATTGGTTTCGGGCCCAATGCATGGTAGTAGCTGAATCATGGATCACAAACACAGAACTCAGTTCCTGAGGACGGCTGCAATGAGACAACCCACCATGTACTCCTACATGGCCTCTCACCGCTACCTTTACCAAATCGTGTTCACACACTTAGCTCACACACAGTAGGACATGTTCACACACCTCTGATTCATCCCCGATGAATCAGACCTGACTCAACTCTAAGCAGTAGCAGGCATGACAAACAAACATGAATGAGTAGGCACAACAGGGCTCAAACAACTCCTACTCATGCTAGTGGGTTTCATC
>NW_025269113.1:0-1438 GCF_018294505.1 Triticum aestivum | reverse complement strand
CCACCTCCTCCCTCGCCCCTTCCCTGTTCCCCCGACCCGGTCGGAACAGGGGCGCGCTGCCGCCGCACCACCTCGCCGGCGGTGAACCCCGCGAGAGGATAAGGGCGCCAGCGGCCCCCGCTTCCTCGGGCCTCCCTCCCACTCACCCCGCTCTCCCTCTCGGCCCCCGCGCCTCCCTCTTCCCTCCCCCGGATCCGCGCCGCTCTCCTCTGCCCCACGCCCGACGCGCTCGCCGCCGTTCCCGTCGTTCACGCGGCCACCGTGCCCCACTCGCCACCTCGCCGTGTCATACGACGTCGCCGCCCTCGACTACACCCCCTCCGCCTCTCCGTCGAAGCTCGGAGCCACTACAACGACCTCTCCGAGCTCGCCTTCATCTTTGGACGCCGGCGACCCCCTTCTTCCCCGGCGACGACCTGCTGCTACTAAGCCACCCACGGGCCTTTCTTGCGCCGCGCGGTGAGCTCCTCTACCTCCTCCCCCTCTCCGTTAGCTCGCTCGCGCTCCGTAGCTGCTTCCCCGCGCGCGCCCGAACGCCGCGCCGCGAGGCTCGCCGCCGGCGTGTCTCCGGTGACCAAATGGTCACGGGGTCAAGCCCGTTACACTCCCCGCCGTTTGTAGATGCCCCCCAGCCCCTCCGCTTTTTCGATAGCTCGCCGTAGCCATGTCTCCGTCGAGCACCCGTGCACGCCGCCGCCTCCGCCGCTCGCCGGCGCCGATTCCGGCCAAGTCCGGCGAAGCCCCGGCCACCACTGGATGCGGCGCTGCGAGTTCTTTCGAATGGGCCTAGCCCCGTTCCTCCCCGAGCCCCGTAGCGCAATTCCGGCCAACTCCGGCGAGGGACCGCCGCGGTTTTGGTCGCCGGAGTTGCGCCGGCGCCGGCCGCCGACGTGGCTGGCCTGGCCCCACCCCCAGTGTCCCTGCTAGTGGCCCCCACGGGCCCCACTTGACTGGGTTGACCCAGTCAACTGCTGACTGGGCAGGCCCAGTCAGTGACATGCGGGCCCCGCCGCAAAAATTAAAAAAAGAAAATGTTTTATAAATAAAAATAATTAGTTTAATTAATCTCTCACTGACAGGTGGGCCCAGTAGTTAATTAACTAAAAAACTAATTAGTTAATCCTCTGTTAACCCACTGTCTATGACAGGTGGGTCCCCCTTGTCAGTTTGACCAGTCAACCCGGACTGTTAACCGCTGACGTCACTCCTACGTCATGCTGACGTCATATCCCTTTTTCTGTTAATTAAATAATTCCAGAAATTCAAATAAACTTTGAAAATTCATATCTTTTAAACCGTAACTCGGATGAAAATGTTTTCTATATGAAAGTTGCTCAGAACGACGAGACGAATCCGGATACGCAGTCCGTGCGTCCACCACACCTCCCTAACCTATCGAACTCGCAACTTTCCCCCTCCGGTCCGTCTGTCCGAAAGC
>NW_025269112.1:0-1438 GCF_018294505.1 Triticum aestivum | reverse complement strand
CGTTCAACACACGTACAGCCCGGGGACGTCTCCTCCTTCTTGATCCAGCAAGGGGAGAGGAGAAGTTGAGGGAGAACTCCAGCAGCACGACGGCATGGTGGCAATGGAGCTCGTGGTTCTCCGGCAGAGCTTCGCCAAGCACTACGGAGGAGGAGGAGATGTATGAGGAGGAAGGGGCTGCGCCAAAGGAAGTGTGTGGCTGCCCTCCCACCCCCTCACTATATATAGGGGGAAGGGGAGAGGGGGCCGGCCCCTCTAGATGGATCTAGAGGAGGAGGGGGCGGCCAGGGGAAACCCTAGATGGGTTTGGGCGCCCCCACCCCCTAGGAAACTTGCCCCCCAAGCCGGGAGGGGCGGCTGCCCTAGGGGTGGCGCCCCCACCTCTCCTGGTTACCTGAGAGGGGTTTGGAGGGGCGCACAGCCCCTTAGTGGGCTGGTTTGCCCCTTCCCCTTGGCCCATAAGGCCCCAACGCTTGCCGGGGCCTCCGAAACCCCTTTCGGACATGCTAGCCATAGCCTGGTACCCCCGGAACAATTCCGGACACCAATACCCTTCGTCCAATATACCGATATTCACCTCCGGACCATTCCGGAGCTCCTCGTCATGTCCGGGATCTCATCCGGGATTCCGAACAACCTTCGGTAACCACATACTATTTCCCATAACAACTCTAGCGTCACCGAACCTTAAGTGTGTAGACCCTACGGGTTCGGGAACCATGCAGACATGACCGAGACACCTCTCCGGCCAACAACCAGTAGCGGGATCTGGATACCCATATTGGCTCCCACATGTTCCACGATGATCTCATCGGATGAACCACGATGTCGGGGATTCAATCAATCCCGTATACAATTCCCTTTGTCTATCGGTATGTTACTTGCCCGAGATTCGACCGTCGGTATCCCAATACCTTGTTCAATCTCGTTACCGGCAAGTCTCTTTACTTGTTCCGTAACGCATGATCCCGTGACTAACTCCTTAGTCACATTGAGCTCATTATGATGATGCATTACCGAGTGGGCCCAGAGATACCTCTCCGTCATACGGAGTGACAAATCCCAGTCTCGATTCGTGCCAACCCAACAGACACTTTCGGAGATACCTATAATGCACCTTTATAGCCACCCAGTTACGTTGTGACGTTTGGTACAGCCAAAGCATTCCTACGGTATCCGGGAGTTGCACAATCTCATGGTCTAAGGAAACGGTACTTGACATTAGAAAAGCTCTTAGAAAACGAACTACACGATCTTGTGCTATGCTTAGGATTGGGTCTTGTCCATCACATCATTCTCCTAATGATGTGATCCCGTTATCAATGACATCCAATGTCCATGGTCAGGAAACCATAACCATCTATTGATCAACGAGCTAGTCAACTAGAGGCTTACTAGGGACATGTTGTGGTCTATGTATTCACACATGTATTACGGT
>NW_025269111.1:0-1438 GCF_018294505.1 Triticum aestivum | reverse complement strand
CTCAATCACGGAGACGAGTTTTCCACGGTTTCCACCCCTCCCTCCATACCGCAGCAACACGAGTTTTTTCCACCCCTTTCAGAACGCGCTCTTCGCGCCACAAAGCCGCCCCAAGACGCGCGAGCAATGAGCATCGAGCTTAAACATATCGCAAACGTTAACGGGATTAATATATATCGCGCACGTGCGACATGTTTGTCACAAGGCGCAAAAAATAATTATAAAAGGAATGCAACACGAGGACTTCCCAGGAGGTCACCCATCCTAGTACTACTCTCGCCCAAGCACGCTTAACTTCGGAGTTCTGATGGGATCCGGTGCTTTAGTGCTGGTATGATCGCATCCGACATGTTTCCCCGTCTTCGTCCCTTATGCTTGCCACTCCCAGGTCCGCTCCAAAGACAATTCTACATTCTCACTACCATTACAACCGTTCCCTAACAATGGATAATGTCCTATACTACTTACTCTCCCGCTCAATCACGAAGACGAGTTTTCCACGGTTTCCACCCCTCCCTCCATACTGCAGCAACACGAGTTTTTTCCACCCCTTTCAGAACGCGCTCTTCGCGCCACAAAGCCGCCCCAATGAGCATCGAGCTTAAACATATCGCAAACGTTAAACATAATATAACGGGATTAATATATATCGCGCACGTGCGACATGTTTGTCACAAGGCGCAAAAAATAATTATAAAAGGAATGCAACACGAGGACTTCCTAGGAGGTCACCCATCCTAGTACTACTCTCGCCCAAGCACGCTTAACTTCGGAGTTCTGATGGGATCCGGTGCTTTAGTGCTGGTATGATCGCATCCGACATGTTTCCCCGTCTTCGTCCCTTATGCTTGCCACTCTCAGGTCCGCTCCAAAGACGATTCTACATTCTCACTACCATTACAACCGTTCCCTAACAATGGATAATGTCCTATACTACTTACTCTCCCGCTCAATCACGGAGACGAGTTTTCCACGGTTTCCACCCCTCCCTCCATACCGCAGCAACACGAGTTTTTTCCACCCCTTTCAGAACGCGCTCTTCGCGCCACAAAGCCGCCCCAAGACGCGCGAGCAATGAGCATCGAGCTTAAACATATCGCAAACGTCAAACATAATATAACGGGATTAATATATATCGCGCACGTGCGACATGTTTGTCACAAGGCGCAAAAAATAATTATAAAAGGAATGCAACACGAGGACTTCCCAGGAGGTCACCCATCCTAGTACTACTCTCACCCAAGCACGCTTAACTTCGGAGTTCTGATGGGATCCGGTGCTTTAGTGCTGGTATGATCGCATCCGACATGTTTCCCCGTCTTCGTCCCTTATGCTTGCCACTCCCAGGTCCGCTCCAAAGACGATTCTACATTCTCACTACCATTACAACCGTTCCCTAACAATGGATAATGTCCTATACTACTTACTCTCCCGCTCA
>NW_025269110.1:0-1438 GCF_018294505.1 Triticum aestivum | reverse complement strand
CAATGGATTTATCCGAACTTGGTTCGTTGACAAGAGAAATTCCGCAATGCTTGTGAGGATGACCGAGTGTTAGAATGTGAGATTCGCTAAACCATGTACAAGGTAATGATTTGGGTGCGGGATGGATTGATCACCATACCGACTTACTCTTATTATTCGCCTTGCTATGTGGGATGGTAAATCTGAGTGACTTACCTATAGTAGAGAGACGACGATCAAAACCTTGTTTAAACCTTAAAATGGTATAGGTATTTTTCCCCTTGTATAAGGCAGCTTTTGCCAACCGTAGGTTAAACGATGAGGTTCAACCCAGACCCGTTTTCTGCAGGAGAAACCATAAAATTGTTGATCACCATGAGATATCGATAGCTGATTAGTATTGGTGCGAGACCCGTCAGCTAATAAGACCCAGTCTCAGAATAACCTTACCAAGATGGAATGGACACAGGAACTGAGGAAAAGGTTATGCCACTACCGGAAGATCCCAGAGGAGGAATTTTCCCGAGAACCTGAGAAGATCGACACTGCCAACAATAAGGATGGAGTATATGAGTTTTGATGGAACCGTAACCATGCATCTAAGGGTGGTAGCACCCCAGACCCCGGAGATGATCGATGGATTTTGAGAAGACCCCCAAACCCTAACCTTCTTCTTTCTAGCCTCTCCGAATCTCGAGGACGAGATTCATTTTAAGGGTGGTAGGTTTGTAACATCCCAAAATTCTAAATTTTGGAATGTTATAGTAAATAGATAGATTTGATTGTTTGTTTCATTGTTGGTTGATTGATTGAGTGAAATTTGAAACTTTTTGAAAGTTAAATGAGAGGGAAAAAAAGGACTTTCCCAAACTTTCATTTTCTTTTCTGATCTTCATGAATTCAAATTCTTTTCATCACAAAACCCTGGAGAGAAGATGACATGACTTCTTCCATTTATTTAAATGATAAGGGGTGTTGAAAATATTTGAATTTCATTTGGAAAATATTTCCAATTCTGGAACTTTATGCAACTCAATGATTTTCACGAGCGAAGATAAAATGACTTCTTCAAAACATATGAAATATGAGTTGGGAGTTTCAAAGAATTAAATTCAAAGTTCTTTTGAATTTATTTTCAATTTGGAGTTATTTGAGTTTTATTCAAATTATTTTTCTCCAAAAATAAAATATACAGAAATTAGGGTAACACGATTCCCTACATCAGAAAATTGGAGAGAAATAAATTTGAATTAATTTTGGTATTTTAAAATGATTTTTACTGGATTTTATTAGACTAGTAGCACTGTTTGAATTATTTGAATTTTTGTAGATTTTATTTGATGCTAGATTAATGTTCATATTGTGGAAAATAATTTTCGGAAAATTCTGATATATAATATGCCTATATATCATTTTTAGTATTTGTGGTTTTTATTTGTTTTGTTGCCTATCTGTATTT
>NW_025269109.1:0-1438 GCF_018294505.1 Triticum aestivum | reverse complement strand
CTCTTTGCCGCGCAGAACGCCGCCCCCTACAGCGGCTACGGCGCCGCGCCCCCCTTCGGTGCTGCCCCCACGCCGGCCTACGGCGCCTCCCCCGGCGGCCTATGGAGGGTTTTAATTACCCTCCCCAGGTGCCGCCACCGTGGGACCCGGCCCTCCTCGCCGCCCTGCATTGGAAAGGAAAAAAGGACACGACAAATGACAAATGTACTAGTAGAACGGACATCGGTAGGGTCATGTGTCTTGTCACGTTGAGCGAGCGTAATCATGGGCAAGATCTACTGCCATGCTGCATGGACATGCAGTGTATTCATGTAGTTGATGCATGACAACAACCAATGAAGCGGAACTAGCTAGCACGGTGCTGATTTTCGTCCGCGTGCATGTGGCAGTGTAGTGTGTGGTGCAGAGGGAGCGGGTGCGCTGTGCATACTTGGTGGGTGAGAGGTAGCCGATCGGCATCCCATGCAGATGCAGGCCACGCATACACAAAATATGGGGGTGCAGCCCGGCGGCCGGCGTAGGGTTTCTTTTGCGCCCTGCCATGCAGCATAGCTGTCCCCTCTGCGTGCTGCCGGTAGTGTAGAGCGCCGTAGGATGGGGCGTACGTGCATCAAAGCTAGTTGACCGAGGGTACATGCATCCATGATCATACCCGGCCGGTGGTACCTTCAATATGTCACCGAACCCACCGCAAATCATCATGTGTATGTATGTAGTTCAACCTTCAACGACGTGTTCAATGGCCATGACGACGTGACGTTGCGTCTTCGCTAGCTAGCTATAGCCACCTCAACTTGTGTCCTGGTCCTGGAGTCAGGAGAGACAAACCAAACAATGGACACTCGTGGGTCGTGGCCGACAGATCGATCCCGTTTGGGTCGTGACAAACCAAACAATGATCTGATGTAACCTTTGTTACTTATGGTGTTATTTGTACTGCTTTGATAGTTGATAAATAAATCGAAATCTTTTCTGCAAAAAAAATGACATATTTTTTACGAAAGTCTCAAATTCACTCCCTTTTTGCCGTGGAGCGAGCACGCTGCATTAATGCGCAGCAGGCGGTCACGTATACCAAATGTTTTTGTAACGTTACTTGGGCATAATCAATCATGCATGGGGCCATGCCGTGCATTGCCCTGAACCAGCTGATTAGTTTTCTCTTTTTTGAAATTCGGCGACCTTTATTAAACAATAATCATATCAGTTACAAGGAAGGGGAGTAAGAAATCAAGAGGAGCTTCAGATATGCCGAGCCACGTGTCGCACTCTGGGTGCTTCCTCCGAAATTTTTTATGTTTCCGCACGTGTTTTTGGCTTTTTAAACTATTTTGTTGGGGTTTTGACTTTTTGGTTTTCACCGGTCTTCCTTAGCTTCAGGACCAAACAAATTATTTTTTCTAAAAACTACTTTTTTGCCAAAAAATACTTGTTTTTT
>NW_025269108.1:0-1438 GCF_018294505.1 Triticum aestivum | reverse complement strand
TGGTATAGCAGTGCTCATACTAATTCGATTATGTATGAGATGACTATATGATGTAATTTGATTAACATGACCTGCGTGTCATGATTCGGCATGATGGCTGGAGCCATATGATTGCACTTTAATGACCTGCGTGTCAACCTTGTTGTAATGCATTATTTTGTTAGCTATAGAGATAGCAATATTATCTGGTGCATCGACAAGGTGGTGGCAATCTTCGCGAAGGTGAACACCGACGCGAATGCCGAAGACGAAGAAATGAAATACTTCTCCGTCAGAAAGGGCTATACCATATCATGCTATTATGAATTGCTTGAGATGTTTATCCCTTATGATGCACCCTTCTTGATTGCGCGGTAGTCGCTTTTATTAGGGTGATCTCTCACTTAAAATATCAAGTAGTTAGTGTTCTCCCAAGTGTAGCACCGTCACGGCACCTATCTTTTCGGGGTGCGCCATGGATGCATGGGTACGAACGATTAGAGAAGTGTGAGGCGGGTGAGGTCAGACCTCGCAGCAAGATCACTTGGTTGTCTTGACGTTCATGGCAGGATCGTCCTGAGCTCGGAACACACGCATCGAAAGATGAGCAAGAGTCACATAGAGATGTGATCGGCAAGTTGGCCTACCGATTAAAATTCCCGTTATGAGATGATGATTCTATGGCGATGAATTGAAGTCTGGATTTTGTATCACTCAAAATTAATTGTGAGAGATATTGATTTGAGTGGGAGCGTACTGTTGAATTAACATGTTTAATTCTCAGTGCAATTAATTATGAACACTGTCTAAGTGTTTCTTGCATAATAGTTGTAGAATAATGGCTCGCATTTCCACCTTCCCTATTAAAATTGAATAGCTGTTAAATATCTGGTTAAAACTTTACGATTGGTAACGTAATATGAGGATTGTCCTCAAAAGTGCCGAGAAGGACATTGTCCTATCACATGCTTTCCGTATCCTCCCGCTAATGCTATGGATCATGTGACTCTCGTCCTTCGATCCAAAAGCTAGAATTCTGTTACAGTCAAGTGGAATATGTTTGCTTCCATGAAACCCAAACTTCGAAAGTTGGGATAGTTATATGATATTCATGGAACTGAAAATTATTTTCAGATACAAACAAAGAAATGTTTGTTTGCAAGTATTAGTAAAAGTGTTTACTATGCATTTGACTGTTGGGAAAGGGATCCAGAAGAACGCCTGTCATATAATGAAAGGTGAATAAAACAACAACTTAAAGAGAAAGGAAGTGTCCAAAGGGTGTTAGTATGACTTACACGCCTAGGAAGTCCGGGGCTAATGCCACTCTTAAGTTGGGTGCTTCTTCTGAGAGTAGGAGAAATACTAAAAGTTAAACTGTTAGAAGTATAAAGGCAAAAGGAAAGAAGACTGGAATATCCAGCTCATGTATGAATGTCATACAAGTTTTTGATGTATA
>NW_025269107.1:0-1438 GCF_018294505.1 Triticum aestivum | reverse complement strand
TGGCTGCGCCGTCACAGCCACCTTGTCGACGTTGTATCGCCACCACCTCGCCGGCCTGCCTCCTCCTTCTCGCCGGCCTGCTTCCTCTCCGACGCCATCGTGCCCGTCGCCCTCCTCGCGCCCCGCTGCCCCATCCCTATGGCCACCGTGAGCACGTGACCCTCCTCTCTCTCCCTTGTCTCCCACACGCTCGTGCGCACGCCCTCGTCCCACACGCGTCCGTCTCCGCCCGAGCTCGCCGGCCTCGCACGTCTCTCACTGCCATTGCGCTCCGTCGCGCCTGCCACCGCCCATGGCGGCCGCGGCCACCTGCTTCATCGCGCCCGTCGTTCCCTAGACGCACCCATGCCCCCCTATGGCCACCAGTCGGTGCCCACACACGCGCTCACCGCGTTGGGCCCATGCCCCGCCCGCGCCCGCCTATTGCTCCACCTAACTGCCGCTGTTGCGTCGTCTCCGGCCTCCCCGTGTGCTCGCAGGCCCCCTTCTGCACACGCGCCCCTCACTCGCCGACGCTCGCCGCCATCGCGCGCGACCGGCCGCACCTCTGCAGTGCCCCTCCGCTGCCCCGTGCCATCCCGCTACTCCCTCGCTCGCGCATGCGTGCCCACGCTCGCCCTTCGCCCCACTTCCTGCCTCGCCCGCCGTGTCCCAACGGCCCCGCCATCCCGCTCGCCACCGGCGCCCATGCGCCGCCCGACCGCGGCCACCCCCCATCGGCCACCGCGACCCCCTATCCCTCGCTGCGCGCCCGCACTCCCGCAGCGCCCGTTAGCCCGACCCACATTGGCCCTGGGCCAATGACAAGTGGGGCCCCGCCCTGAAAGGTTTTACAAAAAAAGGAATTAATAAAAATGTTAATAAATTAATAAAAATATTAATTAATAAATAAAAATAATTAACTTAATTAATTATGTTTAATTAACCTAATTAACTAATTAACTATTGTTAATTAACTAAACAGTATGACATGCGGGACCCACAAATCAGTTTGACCCAGTCAACATTCTGTTGACTGCTGATATCATGCTGACGTCAGCAAACACTATTCTAGATAATGTTGATTTAAAATAATTAAATAAATCCAAAAAATGATTCAAATCTTTTAAAATTAATATAAAATAAACCGTAGCTCGGATGGTAAAACTTTGTACATGAAAGTTGCACAGAACAACGAGACGAATCCGAATACGCAGCTCGTTCGTCCGCCACACATCCCTAGCATAGCGAACACGCAACTTTCTCCCTCCGGTTCCTTTGTCCGAAAACGCGAAACACCGGGGATATTTTCCCTGTTGTTTTCCCCCTTCGCCGGTATCACCTCCTACTGCATTAGGGAACACATAGCACCGTTATTTGTCATTTCATGCATTGATATTCATCTGTTTGCATTGTATTCATTGTCCCTCCCCCCTCTTCTCTCCGGTAGACTACGAGA
>NW_025269106.1:0-1438 GCF_018294505.1 Triticum aestivum | reverse complement strand
CCTTCTTTTTCGTTTGCCATTTTCTTGCCAGATCTATTGTTTGATTGTGTTACCATGTGCCTTCTATTTGCTTGCATCTTTGCTTGCTAAAAATCTATTGATATGGATCCACTTAAAGTGTTCTACTTGGATCATCTTTGATCGTTATGTGCTAGTGCTGAAACCCCAACTAGCCTAGTTGATGGGAAATCTTTAGGTGAGCATGCTCATTTTGTGCGTCATCGTTTGTCTGAAAAGGGGAAGCTCTTATGGTATCACATAAATAGTTTGCTTTGCTATGCTTGGAATCTTTGTGAAATTTATGATTTTACTTGTTGCTCTAAGAACCCTAAAAAACACCTTCCCTACCTATGTGAGTTTACTGATAATGAAATCTTATCTTCTTATGGAAAGGGTGTTTATAGCTACTATGATATCGAACAAATTGAAGAATTTGTTGTTTTTAAGGGTGCTCATGAAGTTGCTTCTTTGATTGAAAAGTATGATATTACTCTCTACAAATCTGAAAATTCTAACATACTTAAATATTGCTATGAAAACTATGCCCATAATGTCTATGTCAAAGAACTTATGACCGTTGCTTTGGAAGAAAATAATGATATGCATGAATCTATAAATAATTGTGATTCCGGTGATTTGATTGAAATATCCCTTGATGAACATTATGCTTGCTATTCTTGTGGCCATGATGCCAATATTTATGAAGATGAATTTGCTATAGTTCCTTATGTTAAACATGAGATCGTTGCTATTGCACCCATACTTGATAGTTCCTTCGATGAAAAGCATGATTGCAATGATCATGATTGGGGTGATTCTTCTTATGATCTTGAAATTTTATTTAAGTCCTATGATGAATATGAGATTGACAATAGTGTTTGCAATAATATTGAAAGTGGGTTTGGAAGAGTGTCAACTTTAGATCCCACATATTTGGAGAATGTTCAATCTTATGAATTTTTTGATAAAAGTGGGTTTGGAGAGGTCATGACTTTAGTTAATGTCAATCCCACTATTTTGGAAGAGTGTCAACTTTGCATACATGTGGATCGTGTTAAGAATATGTTTTATGATAGCTATATTGTTGAATTTGCTTATGATCCTACATGTAATTATTATGAGAGAGGATAATATGGTTTTAGAAATTTTCATGTTACTAAATTACCTCCCGTTATGTTGAGATTGCTATTGTTTCTTTCCGCTTCCTTGCATATGCTAGTTTTTGCTTGCCTTGATAATTTGTTTGCCTATAAGATGCCTATACATAGGAAGTATGTTATACTTAGATGTGTTTGTCTCGTGTTTTATGATGCTCTCTTTGTGCTTCAATTCTTGTCTTTCATGTGAGCATCATCGAAACCTTTATGCCTAGCTAGGGGCGTTAAACGATAGCGTTTGTTGGGAGGCAACCCAATTTTATTTTATTTTCTTGCTTTTT
>NW_025269105.1:0-1438 GCF_018294505.1 Triticum aestivum | reverse complement strand
CCGCCGCCATTGCCAACGAGCTCCGTGCTCCTGAGCTCGGCCGCTCGCCCGAGCATCACCAGCGCGCTCGCCGCGCTCCTGTGAACCTGAAGCACCCACGGGTTCGCCCTGCCGTGCCCTATAGCGCCATCTCCGCCATTGCCCGAGCTCCGGCGGCCGCCCAAATGCTCGCCGCTGGCGAACCAGGCCACCCCGCGACCTTCTGACACCTCCCCTGGATGCAGAAGAGCGTGGGCTACCTCCTGGTGGTTTCCGCGCGTCCAACCGCCGTCTGTAGCTCAAGTCCGGTGAGTTGCCGCCGCAGTTTTGGTTGTCGCCGGCGAAACTCCGGCGAGGACCGACGTGGCGCAGTCATTAGCGCTAATCCCTGCCAGCTCAGCCGCCCTTAGCCACTGACAATGGGCCCCGCAGCAGGTCAAAGTGCTAGTCAACGCGGGATTAGTGACTGTCTCACTGACCAGTGGACCCCACTGGTCAGGTTTGACCTGGAACGGGTCCGTTGACCTGCTGAGGTCAGCATGACCTAATGTTGACGCAGTTAATCATTTTCTGGTTTTGAAATAATTCAGAAAATTCCAGAAAATGCCCTAACTTCTAAAATTCATAGAAATTCAACCATAGCTCCAAATGAAATGATTTATATATGAAAAATTATCAGAAAAATCCAAAGAATCTGTTTATGGCATCCTCATGCATGTTTGAACAAATTACAGCCACTGTATATGAAAATTTGAATAAATGGCATTTGAAATGTCTTATATGGAGTTTGAATTTGAACCTAAGGTTCAAACCAACTCCATTTAATATGTTGCTAGCTGCATTAGCTCAAAACACATTCATATTGCCATGTCATGATCATGCATCATATTGTGCATTGCATTGATTGTGTTTCCTCTCTATTGCCGGTATTGTCCCCTCTCGATAGCCGTGTTTCCGACGATGAGTTCGATGACACTAATGAAGACTCAATGCTATCTTCAGAAGTGCCAGGCAAGCATAACCCCCTTGTTCATTCCGATACAATCCCACTCTCTCGCTCCTGCTCTCTTTTACTACATTAGGACAACAACGATTCAACTGTTACTTGTTGCGGTAGTTGAACCCCTTATCCTCTGCATGACCTGTCATTGCCACAGTAAATAGATGAAACCCACTAGCATGAGTAGGAGTTGTTTGAGCCCTGATGTGCCTACTCATTCATGCTTGTTTGTCATGCCTGCTATTGCTTAGAGTTGTGTCAGGTCTGATTCATCGGGGATGAATTGGAAAGTTGAGAACATGTCCTACTGTGTGTGAGCTAAGTGTGTGAACACGATTTGATAAAGGTAGCGGTGAGAGGCCATGTAGGAGTACATGGTGGGTTGTCTCATTGCAGCCGTCCTCAGGAACTGAGTTCTGTGTTTGTGATCCATGATACAGTTACTACCACGCATTGGGC
>NW_025269104.1:0-1438 GCF_018294505.1 Triticum aestivum | reverse complement strand
AAAAGAAATCGGAGCAGTTCATTCAAATATCGAAAAAAATAAGGAAAATGCGGCTAAGAAGGAGTACAATCATGTTATGGGGCCAGGAGGGTATCGCATTTGGGTGCCTAGGTTGGAGAAGATGGAGAACGAGCTGAGGGCGCGAGGAATCCGTCCAGGTACGGAGGGATGGGACCCAAGGGCCAAAAGCTGGTGGTACGGGCATGGGGGAACGCTGAACCCGGAGACAGGGGAGTGTGTTTACCGGGGCAAATTAATTAAACCCACCCAAGCCCTTATTAACGCAATGAGGGATGCTCAACAGGGGAAGATCAAGTTCAACAGAGAGAACGACGCGCTGACAAAAGCCCTCGGGAATCCTGAACACGGAGGACGTGTACGAGGCATGGGGCACATTCCGTGGAAAATAGGGTTCCCCCAGAATGATGACCCGTACGGTTACAGAAGTCGTAAGAGAAAGATGGATCGGGAAGCAGATGTTGTGGCGCGGTTAGCATCGGAAATGGATGTGATGAAGAAAACCATGAGTGTACTAGTAGCCGAAAGAGATGCAGCTCGGGTGCAGCATGAAGATCATCCAGCGGATCTCGGAAGCCAGCAGCGGAGAAGCAGCGTGGCTTCCACGGAGGCCCCACCGGCTGGTGCAGATGCACCGACGATCGAAATTACTGCACCGGAGCCTCTAGTGGTCGAAATTACTTCACCGGAGCCTCCTCGCTACCCCGTGGACAATATAAAGGAGATGAAAGAATGTCATCTGTATTATCCTATCGGGAACATGTCCATGAAGGTAGCCATCGGCAGTGCTTTACCATGTTTACCTGGAGCACTCCACCACAACAACCCCATTCAAGATGGCTATGCTCGTGTCACGGTGGAGGACATAGTCCAAGGGTTTGAGGACCTGGAGATTGACATTGCTACACCTGAAGGGGAGAAAAGACTTGGAGATGTCAAGCGTCATTTCATTCTATGGCAAAAGAAGTTTATCAAGTTTCCAGGCGAGGCGCCAAGGACAACAAGTCCACCCCCCTACGGTGGTGGTGGTGGCAGTGGCGGCGGTGGTGGTGGTGGTGGTGGTGGCGGTTCACCTACACCTCCGTCACGTCAGCCGACGCCGCCCCCCAGTCCACAACGTCCGGCGGGTGATCAGCCGCCGCCCCCCAGTCCTCGTCCGGCGGGTGATCAGACGCCGCCCCCCAATCCACCTCCGGCAAAGAAGCAGAAGCAGTCCTGGATTATTAACCCGGACCCTTATGTACCTAAGACCACAAAGGTACCGGAGCCATCACTGAAGCCTCTCCCCACAAGGCCTTGGGAACGTAGTGCCGAGGAAGTCGACGCGGCCGCGGCTGCTGATTTGGAGAAATGGAAGGCGGACTGCAAGAAGAAAAGAGAGCCCGAGCCCAAGCCAGTATTTTCTGATGAGCAAAAGAAG
>NW_025269103.1:0-1438 GCF_018294505.1 Triticum aestivum | reverse complement strand
GAGGAACCTGTTGAGAACGCTTACGAGGATCAAGCTTTCGACAACTCTGAGAACCTTGCAGGCAAGATGACCATACCCTCGAAATCACTTCTATCTTTGCTTGCTAGTTGTTCGCTCTATTGCTATGCCGCGCTACCTACCACTTGCTATATCATGCCTCCATATTGCCATGTCAAGCATCTAACCCACCTTTTCCTAGCAAACCGTTGTTTGGCTAAGTTACCGCTTTTGCTCAGCCCTTCTTATAGCGTTGCTAGTTGCAGGTGAAGTTGAAGTTGGTTCCATGTTGGAACATGGATATTTTGGCATATCACAATATCTCTTACTTAATTAATGCATTTATATACTTGGTAAAGGGTGGAAGGCTCGGCCTTATGCCTGGTGTTGTGTTCCACTCTTGCCGCCCTAGTTTCCGTCATACCGGTGTTATATTACTTGATTTTGCGTTCCTTACGCGGTTGGGTGATTTATGGGATCCCCTTGACAGTTCGCTTTGAATAAAACTCCTCCAGCAAGGCCCAACCTTGGTTTTACATTTGCCTACCTAAGACTTTTCCCTTGGGTTTTCGCGAGCCCGAGGGCCATCTTATTTTTACCCCCCGGGCAATGCTCCTCCGAGTGTTGGTCCAAACTAGAGCACCGTGCGGGACCGTCCTTTGGCAACTTGGGTTATGTTGGTACCTGTACGCTTAGCTTATCCGGTGTGCCCTGAGAACGAGATATGTGCAGCTCCTATCGGGATTTGTCGGCACAGCGGGTGGTCTTGCTGGTCTTGTTTTACCATTGTCCAAATGTCTTGTTAACCGGGATTCCGAGACTGATCGGGTCTTCCCGGGAGAAGGAATATCCTTCGTTGACCGTGAGAGCTTATGATGGGCTAAGTTGGGACACCCCTGCAGGGTATTATCTTTCGAAAGCCGTGCCCACGGTTATGTGGTAGACGGGAATTTGTTAATGTCCGGTTGTAGAGAACTTTACACTTGACTTAATTAAAATACATCAACCGCGTGTGTTGCCGTGATGGTCTCTTTTCGGCGGAGCCCGGGAGGTGAACACGGTTTGGGTTATGCATGAACGTAAGCAGTTTCAGGATCACTTCTAGCTTCACGACTGTTGCGTTGCTCCTCTTCTCGCTCTTATTTGCGTATGTTAGCCACCATATATGCTTAGTGCTTGCTGCAGCTCCACCTCATTACCTCATCGTTCCTCTAAGCTTAAATAGTTTTGATCTCGCGGGTGTGAGATTGCTGAGTCCTCGTGACTCACAGATTCTACCAAAACAGTTGCAGGTGCCGACGATACCAGTGCAGGTGACGCAACCGAGCTCAAGTGGGAGTTCGACGAGGAACTTGGTCGTTACTATGTTTCGTTTCCTGATGATCAGTAGTGGAGCCCAGTTGGGACGATCGGGGATCTAGCATTTGGGGTTGTCTTCTTT
>NW_025269102.1:0-1438 GCF_018294505.1 Triticum aestivum | reverse complement strand
CGGCAGGTGTCATCGTGTCGGGGCCGAAGCAGGCAGGGATTTCTCCTGCATTCCAACCCCAACCGCCCAACCGGACGGAACCGACCCGCCAAACCGTCGCCCACCACCATGCGCCAACGCAGTAGCGCCGCCACCCACGCCACCTCACTACGAACACCACCACGAGGCCAAAAGGACCGGAGAGAAGCTCACCACGACGGGAGCAGCAACAGCGACGCCGAGCGGGAGGGAACCACCTCCACCGCCGTCGTGCGGGAGGCCCGTGCCTCCGGCACCGTCGCGGTAGTTGTCCGGACGCGGCAGCGGGGCATGCCGGGCCACCCCTGGCCTAGCCAGGCCGAAGCGGGCCCATTAAGCCCCGCCAACCGCGATGCAGCAGGCCGGCGTCAGCACCGCCGACACCCAGACACTCGTCGCATCTCCCACGCGTCCCAGAAGCCACGCCGGAGACCATCCCCGCCGTCGGCCCGCCCAGGCCCAGATGGGGCCCGAAGGGCCCAGTTCTGGGCCGAGCAGACGACGCCAGATCCTGCCGCCGCGCCGCCCCGCAAGATCCCGGACATCACGAGGAGTTCCGGAATGGTCCAGAGGTAAAGATTTATATATGGGAAGTCCTGTTTTGGTCACCGGAAAAGTTTCGGGTGCTATCGGTAACGTACCGGGACCACCGGGAGGGTCTCGGGGGTCCACCAAGTGGGGCTACCTGCCCCAGAGGGCTGCGTGGGCCAAGTGTGAGAGGGGACCAGTCCCAGGTGGGCTGGTGCACCCCCCACCAGGGCCCAAGGCGAAGAGAGAAGGGAAAAGGGGGAAACCCTAGGCTCAGATGGGCCTAAGGCCCACCTAGTGGTGCGCCCCCCTTCTCTCCCCCCTTGGTCGCCCCCTAGATGGGATCTAGGGCTAGCCGCCACCCCTAGGGGTGGAAGCCTAGGTGGGGGCGCAGCCCCTCCCTTTCCCCTATATATAGTGGGGTTTTTGGGCTGCCATACACACGAGAACATCTCCTTCTTGGCGCAGCCCTACCCTTCTCCCTCCTCGTCTCTTGCGGTGCTTGGCGAAGCCCTGCTGGAGTACCACGCTCCTCCACTACCACCACGCCATCGTGCTGCTGCTGGACGGAGTCTTCCCCAACCTCTCCCTCTCTCCTTGCTGGATCAAGGCATGGGAGACGTCACCGGGCTGCATGTGTGTTGAACGCGGAGGTGCCGTCCGTTCGGCGCTAGGATCATCGGTGATTTGGATCACGGCGAGTACGACTCCATCAACCCCGTTCACTTGAACGCTTCCGCTTAGCGATCTACAAGGGTATGTAGATGCACTCTCCTTCCCTCATTGCTAGATTACTCCATAGATTGATCTTGGTGATGCGTAGAAAATTTTGAATTTCTGCTACGTTACCCAACAATTCATGGATAGAACTGATCATAAACCCACAATTCAT
>NW_025269101.1:0-1438 GCF_018294505.1 Triticum aestivum | reverse complement strand
TTATTTGAACTCCAGACTTTGTGTGTGTTCGAAATGCACCATTCAAAGCCACATCATCAATTTTAAACCCTTTCTGTGTTCATTTGTTACTTTTCATGCATTTACTTATTTTTTTAGCTATATGACCCTGGAAATGAAAAGCACTACAATTGAACTCTGAAAAGGTTGAAAGTTGGCATGGTATCATCATTTCACCCACATAGAATGTGCTGAAAAGTTGAGAGGGCTACGACAAAAACTGGATGCACTTCGTCTACAAAACGGGCAATCTCTTTCGAAGTATCAGGGTTTCATACGGAAACTCGTTTGTTACAAAGGGATTTCAATTTTTTGAAATTACTTGAACTCGAGACTTTTTGTGTGTTCAAAATGCACCATTCAAAGCCGCATCATCAATTCTCAAACCTTTCTGACTTCATTTGTTATTTTTCATCCATTTACTGATTTTTTTGAGCTATATGACCCTGAAAATGAAAAGGCCTACAATGAACTCTCAAAAGGTTGAAAGTTGGCATGGTATCATCATTTCACCCACATAGAATGTGCTAAAAATTTGAGAGGGTTACGGCAAAAAATGGATGCACTTCATGTAAAAAACGGACAATCTCTTTCGAAGTATCCCGGTTTTATACGGAAACTCGTTTGTTACATAGGGATTTGTTTTTTAATTTATTTGAACTCCAGACTTTGTGTGTGTTCGAAATGCACCATTCAAAGCCACATCATCAATTTTAAACCCTTTCTGTGTTCATTTGTTACTTTTCATGCATTTACTTATTTTTTTTAGCTATATGACCCTGGAAATGAAAAGCACTACAATTGAACTCTGAAAAGGTTGAAAGTTGGCATGGTATCATCATTTCACCCACATAGAATGTGCTGAAAAGTTGAGAGGGCAACGACAAAAACTGGATGCACTTCGTCTACAAAACGGGCAATCTCTTTCGAAGTATCAGGGTTTCATACGGAAACTCGTGTGTTACAAAGGATCTCATTTTTTTGAGCTATATGACACTGAAAATGAAAAGCACTACAAATGAACCCTGAAAGGGTTGAAAGATGGCACGGTATCATCATTTCACCCACATAGAATGTGCTAAAAAGTTGAGAGGGTTACGGCAAAAAATGGATGCACTTCATGTAAAAAACGGACAATCTCTTTCGAAGTATCCCGGTTTTAAACGGAAACTCGTTTGTTACATAGGGATTTGTTTTTGTTAACTTATTTGAACTCCAGACTTTGTGTGTGTTCAAAATGCACCATTCAAAGCCACATCATCAATTTTAAACCCTTTCTATGTTCATTTGTTACTTTTCATGCATTTACTTATTTTTTTAGCTATATGACCCTGGAAATGAAAAGCACTACAATTGAACTCTGAAAAGGTTGAAAGTTGGCATGGTATCATCATTTCACCCACATAGAATGTGCTGAAAA
>NW_025269100.1:0-1438 GCF_018294505.1 Triticum aestivum | reverse complement strand
GAGTCCATATGAAAAACTTGTGTGCGTTTTGAGTCAGGTGTGTCTGTGCAGTCCGAATCTGAATCCAGAACGTGAGAGACTTGGACTCTATCTTCTCTTGGGCCAAAAGTGACGTGAGAGAACTTTTTGGACAGCAAATAAACATCTCTTTCTTCCTTATCTTCATATGTGGATTGTACAAATGTCCCATACACCTGCAATTAGACAAAACACAAAAGTGTGTGAAGTATTTTTGTTCTGGATAATATAAATAGATTATTGAATAGTTTGCACTAGAAATCACCTGACAAATATGCATATATGCAATATTTTTGGTCATATCCAAGGTAGTCATGTCCTCATCATCCTCCCCTTCTTGAAAATAAAGCCGTCCTCGGCGTTGCTTAATCTGAAATGTGGCTAACAAAAGAGACAAGGTGTACATGTTGTATATGTATATGTCATCCATTTTTATTTCCCTTGATCTTTGCATATATGACACATGAATAGATGAGTAACTTGCATAGTTCATAAAATCTAAAGCCAAAAAATTAGCACAAGAAGTAGAAGGCATGAAAATATTGCAACTCAGTTTGCACATATAAGTGAAGCTCTTATTCATTTCAAAAGATTGACAATGTTCATCATTAAACCATCCCAACATTGGTGAATAAACCTTACTTGCATCAAATTTACATGCTACAACATGCTTAAATACGCCAACATGCAATAAGTCATTCAACATAGAATCATCACCAAGATTAGAGGTCATATCAAAATGATTAAACATTGGTTCTTTTGCATCAATAGTTAATTCAATGGGTGCACTCAAAATTGTTGGTATTTCAGTTGTTTGATCACATGGCAAAGTCAAATTATCAACGTAGTCCTCTAAAATAGGTGGTGTGATCAAAGTAGTGGGTAGCTCATCAGATGGTGCATTCAAATTGACAAGGCATTCATCATTATCATGTAGAGATGGAAGATCAGTACCTTTGTCATTACCTCTTATGATCAACTCAGATGATGTAGCCACTCTCGGGGGCGATGTGTCACATGGTGGAGGTGATGTAGTCCTGACAACAACGGATGTGGTTGTCATAGTATGCTTAGTAGTTGAAGGAACAATCATATCAACTCTTGGAATGTGCACCGTGCGCTTGTTCTCCTCGTGGCCAACACGTCGTTTTATTTCCTGTTCAGCTTTGCAAGCAAGATGAAACAAATGGTCCATAGGATAACACTCTTCATGAATTAGTATCTCTTGAATATCACGGTTTAATCCTCCCCAAAATCTATCCATAAAATCATCTTCACTTTCTTCTAAAGAGGAATGCAACAAGGTAGTTTGTAAATCATCATAATATTTTGTTACAGTTTCACTACCTTGTTTTAAGTGTTGCAACTTCTTAATCATGTCACGAGTATAATAAGCAGGGACGAAAGTATGTCGCATGGC
>NW_025269099.1:0-1438 GCF_018294505.1 Triticum aestivum | reverse complement strand
GGGAGTGTTGTTGCGGAGTTTAGGTGTGCTAAGTCATGGCATGGGGGTGTTTAGTTCTCTCGCTACTCGTTGCTGGTAGTGTAGTCATGTGCGTGCTATATGTGTCAGATATATCTCGGGTCAGCTTTGTAAGAGGGTTATCTTTCCATCTTGTATCATTCGACCATGTATTTCTTCTATTGTCCTTTCCTTTACTTAGAAAGCGGGGTGAAATCATATTTCGAGAGAGGCATCGAAAACAGATGTTGCAGGACAAACAGGTCCCAGACTCGAAACAATGTACCGAAACATACAATTTATTCATCATAAAGTATTTGTTTCTCAGTGCTATCATATAATTACTCCCTCCGTCACGGTTTAGAAGGCACGCTTGGAAATTCTCCGCGACCTGGGTGGTTATCTATTGGTTGTGAGATGGACTAAAAAATAGCATTCACACTACGCATGCATATAGAAATAGTATATCGGAGTACTAATTAGCTACTAGAAATAAATGCAGTGCGCCCTAAACCTTGTCTATTATGGAAACGCACACAAATTTAACTGTGCCTTCTAAACTGTGATGGAGGGAGTATATGAGTTGACTGCACAACAACTAGAATTTAAACACTTTAATTGGTAAAAGCGGCATCCTGAAAATAGTCATCAACGATTGCGCTTGGGATAATCATGTGCACTTTTGTCGCTCCATGATGATGACAACCACACCGGGTCAGGTATGAGGTGGCTGAGATGAGACACAAATACAATCTGGATCAAGAAGAACAGGCATGCAAATAGTGCGGTAATAAGCTATAGTAGCTATGGCAAGCTAGGCCATCAAACTCAATCAGGTGTGCAGATATTAAATTACCTGATGGAGCTACATGATAGCCGATCCTGGGATGTCACGACTGGGCCTGATATCTCACCCATCCAGTATTTACTTTGTCAAACCCTAGCTCTGCTAAGCTAGGCTAAGCAAATTACCTTGCCTAATAAGGCGACGAGACCGATAAGATACATGTGTCGTGAAAGCTGGTGGCAGGGACAAATGTGTAGGTCAAACCCCCAGAGCCCCCTTCCCGCCTAACCCTGGAGCGGTTAACCACGAGATCTAGCCCTTTGAATTTCCACGGAAGTGCTTTGACCAGTGGACCTCTCCACCCAGTTGTGTCAGGTCAGCACAGAGGGGTACCTGGAAGCAACATCCGGGCCAAACCCACAACTACACCCCCTCCGTGTAGACCCGACGCATCCGTTTCCCCCCTCCAGGTCTCGGCGGCGGCGTCGTCCTTGAGGTGGGCCACACCCCAGAGACGCTAGCCGCCTCTTCGGACATGCCACAACACCACCCCACATGTATGACGGGCCGATGCGACGCTTTGGTGGCATTGCTACCACCCGCCCCCCTTGGGCCCCCGTCCCGCCTAACCCTGGAGCGGTTGACCATGAGATC
>NW_025269098.1:0-1438 GCF_018294505.1 Triticum aestivum | reverse complement strand
CATATGCTGATTATGTTGATTGTGATGTGGTACCTATGCAAGCATGTTCCTTATTACTTGGTAGACCATGGCAATTTGATAAAAATTCTGTACACCATGGTAGAAACAATCACTATACTCTTGTTCATAAGGATAAAAATATTACTTTGCTTCCTATGACTCCTGATTCCATTTTGAAAGATGATATTAATAGAGCTAATAAAGCAAAACAGGAGACGAATAAGAGTGAAAATCAGATTGTGGCAAAAGAATTTGAGCAACAAATGAAGTCTAATAGTAAACCATCTAGTGTTGCTTCTGAAATTAAATTGAAAAGTGCATGTTTATTTGCCACCAAATCTGATATTGATGAACTAGATTTCAGCAAATCTGTTTGCTATGCTTTTGTGTGCAAAGAGGCATTATTTTCATTCGAGGACGTGCCTTCCTCTTTGCCTCCTGCTGTCACTAACATTTTGCAGGAGTTCGCTGATGTCTTTCCACAAGACGTGCCACCGGGATTACCGCCTATTCGAGGGATTGAGCATCAGATTGACTTAATTCCCGGTGCTTCACTGCCAAACCGTGCACCATACCGTACCAATCCAGAGGAGACGAAGGAGATTATGCGCCAAGTACAAGAGCTTCTCGACAAAGTTTATATACGCGAATCCCTTAGTCCTTGTGCTGTTCCTATTATTCTAGTGCCGAAAAAGGATGGTACATCACGTATGTGTGTTGATTGTAGAGGCATTAATAATATTACTATTCGTTATCGTCATCCTATTCCTAGGCTAGATGATATGCTTGATGAATTGAGTGGCTCTACAATATTCTCCAAAGTTGATTTGCGTAGTGGCTACCATCAAATTCGTATGAAATTGGGAGATGAATGGAAAACAGCATTTAAAACTAAGTTTGGATTATATGAGTGGTTAGTCATGCCTTTTGGGTTAACTAATGCGCCTAGTACTTTCATGAGATTAATGAACGAAGTTTTACGTGCTTTCATTGGACGATTTGTGGTAGTTTACTTTGATGACATACTGATTTATAGCAGATCTTTGGAAGAACATTTGGAACATTTACGTGTTGTTTTTATTGCTCTACGTGATGCACGTTTGTTTGGTAACCTTGGGAAGTGCACCTTTTGCACCGACCGAGTATCTTTTCTTGGCTATGTTGTTACTCCACAGGGAATTGAAGTTGACAAAGCCAAGATTGAAGCTATTGAGAGTTGGCCGCAGCCCAAAACGGTCACACAAGTGAGGAGTTTTCTTGGCCTCGCTGGATTCTATAGGCGTTTTGTGAGAGATTTCAGCACCATTGCTGCACCTCTCAACGAGCTTACAAAGAAGGATGTGCCTTTTGTTTGGGGTACCGCACAGGAAGAAGCCTTCACGGTATTGAAAGATAAGTTGACACATGCTCCTTTACTCCAACTTCCTGATTTTAATAA
>NW_025269097.1:0-1438 GCF_018294505.1 Triticum aestivum | reverse complement strand
CTAGGGATGCTCTACTGGGTTCTGTGAACGCGTTGGACTCGCCGGGGTGACCAAATGGTCACCGGAGCTGCGTCGACGGCGAGCTCGGCGACGGCGGAGGTTCGGCCGAGGTGGGGATGCAGCTACGGTGAGGGAACGAGGGGGAGAAGAGGGGGAAACGGTGGCGTAGCTCACCGCGGTTGCAGTGGGCGTCGAAGCGGGCTCGGGGACGCGCTGGAGACGGCGAATTCGTCGGCGACGGTGGTCGGAGTCCGAAGAGGGGAACGGCGACGTGGCGGCGATGCAGGGCTTCCGGGGACTCGTGGAGCGGTGGGGAGGAAGAGGGAGTCGAGGCGGAGCTTCTGAGCTACTCGGGGGAGCGAGGGGTGGCCGGAGTCAGTGGCTACGGCGAACGGCGGCGACGGTGGTGTTCGGCCGAGAGCGAGAGAGAGCGAGGGAGAAACGGGGGAGAGTGAGAGGGAGCAGGGGGAATCGGGACGGGCTGCGAGCGTCGTCCACGCGGCCAGGGGGGCGTCGGCAAGCAGGAGGTGGCCGCGCGGCCGCGCGCGCGCGAGCACGCAGCAGCTTCGGGGCGTGGGGAGGAAGACGACGGGGAGCTACAGTGCTGGGCTGGCTAGCTGGGCCGGCCAGCTGGCTGGGCCGCACAGGTAAGTTTCTCCTCTCTTTTCTGTTTTCTGTTTTATTTAATAATTCTGCAACTTTGTTGAGTTAAATAAAATACCTAGGCAACTCCAAAAATCACCAAACTACTCCTGGTCCATAGTTGGAATATTTCCAACATGAAACATTTTAGTTTGGAGATATTTGAGCATTAAAATATTTTATATTATTTTAAATGCCCAAATTCAAATAGTTATGATTTAACTCAAGAACCCTAGGATGGCCTAGAAAAGTGTGCACCATTTTTGGCAGAGGTTCTGAACCAAGGCAAAAATGATGGGCATTTTAGAAGGGCATTTCAGGTTCATTGAAAAATTATTTTAGTAAACCCTAGTTGGTTATCAGAGGGGACTGGGGGTTCTGTCATCCCCATTTCAAGTTTCTGATGCAAAAGTAAACATGATGCAACACTCTAATGCATGACTAGCTAGGGTGTGACAACTCACCCCCACTCAAAAGAATCTCGTCCCGAGATTTGGGTTCCTCCGAGAAGAAGGCGGGATACTCGAGTCGAAGACGATCCTCCCTTTCCCAAGTTGCTTCATCTTCAGAATGGTGCGACCATTGAACCTTGAGAAACTTGATGTTATGACGTCGCGTGGTACGTTCGGCTTGATCGAGGATACGAATGGGGTACTCTCGATATGTAAGATTATCTTGGAGATCAAGCGTTTCGTGGTCCACTTCACGGATAGGATCCGAGAAGCAACGCCTGAGTTGAGAAACGTGGAAGACATCGTGAACTCTGGAGAGGTGCGGAGGTAGTTCCAATTGGTAG
>NW_025269096.1:0-1438 GCF_018294505.1 Triticum aestivum | reverse complement strand
CCTGGGATCCTCCTAACTACTCCTGGTCGTCGACGTCAGCCTGCACGTAGTAGTAGGCACCTCCGGTGTAGTAGGGGTCGTCGTCGACGGTGGCGTCTGGCTCCAGGGCTCCAGCATCTGGTTGCGACAACCAGGTAGAAGGGAAAGGGGAAAAGAGGGAGAAAGCAACCGTGAGTACTCATCCAAAGTACTCGCAAGCAAGGAGCTACACTACATATGCATGGGTATATGTGTAAAGGGCCATATCGGTGGACTGAACTGCAGAATGCCAGAATAAGAGGGGGATAGCTAATCCTGTCGAAGACTACGCTTCTGGCAGCCTCCGTCTTGCAGCATGTAGATGAGAGTAGATTTAAGTCCTCCAAGTAGCATCTCCAAGTAGCATCTCCAGTAGCATCGCATAGCATAATCCTACCCGGCGATCCTCTCCTCGTCGCCCTGTAGAAAAGTGATCACCGGGTTGTCTGTGGAACTTGGAAGGGTGTGTTTTATTAAGTATCCGGTTCTAGTTGTCATAAGGTCAAGGTACAACTCCAAGTCGTCCTGTTACCGAAGATCACGGCTATTCGAATAGATTAACTTCCCTGCAGGGGTGCACCACATAGCCCAACACGCTCGATCCCATTTGGCCGGACACACTTTCCTGGGTCATGCCCGGCCGCGGAAGATCAACACGTCGCAGCCCCACCTAGGCAAAACAGAGAGGCCAGCACGCCGGTCTAAACCTAAGCGCACAGGGGTCTGGGCCCATCGCCCATAGCACACCTGCACGTTGCGAGGGCGGCCAGAAGCAGAACTAGCCCCCTTAATACAAGAGCAGGCTTACGTTCCAATCCGGCGCGAGCCGCTCCGTCGCTGACGTCTGAAGTGCTTCGGCTGATACCACGACGCCGGGATACCCATAACTACTCCCGCGTAGATGGTTAGTGCGTATAGGCTCGTAGCCGACTCAGATCAAATACCAAGATCTCGTTAAGCGTGTTAAGTATCCGCGAACGCCAAACAGGGCCAGGCCCACCTGTCTCCTAGGTGGTCTCAACCTGCCCTGTCGCTCCGCCACAAAGTAACCGTCGGGGACCGTCGGGAACCCAGGCCCACCTCTACCGGGATGGAGCCACCTGTCCTTTCAGCCCCCAACTCCGAACAGTATCACAGGTAATGTAACAGTGTAAAGTATATAGTATATGCCCGTGATCACCTCCCGAAGTGATCACAGCCCAGTAGTATAGCATGGCAGACGGACAAGAGTGTAGGGCCACTGATGGAACACTAGCATCCTATACTAAGCATTTAGGATTGCGGGTAAGGTATCAATGACTGTAGCAGCAATGACAGGCTATGCATCAGAATAGGATTAACGGAAAGCAGTAACATGCTACACTACTCTAATGCAAGCAGTATAGAGAAGAGTAGGCGATATCTGGTGATCAAAGGGGGG
>NW_025269095.1:0-1438 GCF_018294505.1 Triticum aestivum | reverse complement strand
TGTCTTTACATCCATTTGATGAATGATAAGACCATAAGAGGCAGCCAAGGAAAGTAACACTCGAATGGTGGTCATTCTAGCAACGGGTGAATAGGTGTCAAAGTAATCTTCGCCTTCTTTCTGAGTGTAGCCCTTGGCCACTAGCCGCGCCTTGTACTTATCAATAGTACCATCAGGCTTTAGCTTCTTTTTGAACACCCACTTACAGCCCACAGGTTTACAACCGTATGGTCTATCAGTTAGTTCCCAAGTTCCATTAGAAAGAATTGAGTCCATCTCATTATGAACAGCTTCTTTCCAATCATCTACATCCGGAGATGCATATGCTTCTGCAATCGTCTTGGGTGTGTCGTCCACAAGGTATACAATGAAATCATCACCAAAGGATTTTGCAATCCTTTGTCTCTTGTTCCTTCTAGGAACTTCATTGTTATCCTTCTCAAGGACTTCCTCATGTGATTGTTCGAAACATTCATCAGTTGTACTAGATTCAGGAATTATCTCAGAAGAAAATCTAGCAATGCTATGCATATCTTTCATAGGAAATATGTTCTCAAAAAATGTTGCATCACGAGATTCCATTATAGTATCAACATGCATATCAGGTACTTCAGATTTTACCACTAAAAACCTATAAGCAATGCTCCGTTGAGCATACCCTAGAAAGACACAATCCACTGTCTTTGGTCCAAGTTTGCGTTTCTTAGGAATAGGAATATTGACCTTTGCCAAACATCCCCAAGTGCGCAAATAAGAAAGTGATGGTTTTCTCGCAACCCACTCCTCATAAGGGGTTTTCTCTTTATTATTGTTGGGAACTCTATTCAGGACATGACATGAAGTCAATAGAGCCTCCCCCCACCATGCCTTAGATAAACCAGCAGTGTCTAACATGGCATTCACCAAGTCAGTCAATGTGCGATTTTTCCTCTCGGCCACTCCATTTGATTGAGGTGAATAGGGAGGTTTCCTCTCATGAATAATACCATGTTCCTCACAAAATTCATCAAAAACTTTTGGAAAATATTCTCCACCACGATCGGACCTAAGACGCTTGATCTTTCTCTCTAGTTGATTTTCAACTTCAGCTTTATAGATTTTAAAGTAGTCTAATGCTTCATCTTTAGTTTGCAACAAATAAACATAGCAAAATCTAGTCGCATCATCAATCAAAGTCATGAAATATCTCTTTCCACCTTTTGTCAACACACCATTCATCTCACAAAGATCAGAATGTATGAGTTCTAGAGGTGCCAAGTTTCTCTCCTCGGCAGCCTTATGAGGCTTTCGAGGTTGCTTAGATTGCACACAACTATGGCACTTAGAACCTTTGGCAACTGTGAAGTTCAGAATTAAACTCATGCTGGATAGCCGAGACATTAAACCAAAATTAATATGACATAAACGAGAGTGCCAAATACTTGCATCATCATTAACA
>NW_025269094.1:0-1438 GCF_018294505.1 Triticum aestivum | reverse complement strand
AGGATATCGAAGTCTTTACGCAAGTCCATGGATTAGATCCCAAGCATAGACTTCTTTTCCTTGAACAAGTCAATCAGTGGCTTAGTGTGCTAGGGACACATATAGAATGAAGGTTGCAAGTCTCCAGACTACAGAATACTTCGCACGTGTGCATGACTGATTTGGGATGATTCCAAAGGAAACAAAACAATCTTTCTCAAATTCACGGCGGCAACTTTCACCAAATGCACGTGTATAAGAGGAAGTCACTCCTTTCAT
This sequence comes from Triticum aestivum, assembly GCF_018294505.1. Classification (NCBI taxonomy): domain Eukaryota; kingdom Viridiplantae; phylum Streptophyta; class Magnoliopsida; order Poales; family Poaceae; genus Triticum; species Triticum aestivum. The sequence goes on along the minus strand of NW_025269094.1, from coordinate 1,180 downwards.
CAAACAAATACTTCATGAGCTAGCATGAAGAAAATGCTTTCAAAAGTTTCCAACACTAGCTTAATGTTCAACAACATCATGGAGGAGATAAGGATGTTGCCAATGGGCTCAACAACAATTCATCTAGGTTTCCTTTTAAAAGGAATTCCATAGTTAAGTGAACACAGTGATAGCATTGGTCAGACCAAAGATGTAATGGTGTATGCTCGAGGGATCAACCACGAATAAGACAACATTACGAGCATCGTTGGTACTGATTTGATTTGACGATAGCCCACACTCAAATCAAAGGATTGATAAGACAATAGGTCCAGCAACTGATCACAAGGACCAATCGATGAATATATCATCTTTCTTCAGCACACCCTACACAAGAATATCCCTTTGGAACGAACTAAGTCAGGCAAGCTTTTATCTTCCAACTCTCCAAGTTGTTGTCTAGCTTAACCAACTAGCTCAGGGATATCTAACACCAATTTTTGGAGAGAAGGTGGTTCACAAGAACCCAACTTGATCACGAGATCAACATAGCGGTCAGGCGACAACCTGGTGATACTTTCGAGAAGAAATTTGGAATATCATGAACCATCGGTATGTTACTAAGCTCGAGAACAATCTTACTTTTCAGGGCAAGACGATATGATCAAATAAGCAAGGATTGGCACTATCCTAACTCACTGATCGGAGAGTGCACCAGAAATAAGGACTAGGTAGCACAATCAACCTTAGGGTGACGATTCAATAATCAACACGCTAAGAATGAGGTTATCGTCCATTTAACTACCAAGCAATGGAGTTGCTAGCAGTATTGATTTCACATGCCATGATTCATTTGTCGGCATTCCGGTTACAATAACACGGAAACCGAGAAATTATCAATGATGATCAGAAGTATTACTGCGTCAAGAATTCATAAGATGGTGTGCAATTCCCATGATATTCCTGATATAAAGATGGTAATACTTCAAGGTAGAACAGACCAGAAGCTGGATTGGCATTTTGATCTGCGGAATACAATTGCTTTGACCCAATCCTAGATATGGATGAGATTCTGGAGTTTGTTTCTCCTATTCATTCTGAAATAGAATGGCTTGGCGGACCACAAGGGTAATAGGCATCGACGAACGAATGCACGCATACTCTTGACTATCAATTGATAGGCGAGGGTCGGAAACAACTA
>NW_025269093.1:0-1438 GCF_018294505.1 Triticum aestivum | reverse complement strand
CGCTCACGAAATTATTTTTATTTTTTATCATAAGAGTGCTTTTGAGTTTATTCTGTTTGCAGAAGATTAATAAACAAATTATTCACGTCGTCCTAATTTTTAAGAATTTGTGGAGTTACAGAAGTATTCGAAGTAGTCAGATTGCTACACACTGTTCTGTTTTTGACTGATTCTGTTTTCTTTGCATTGTGTGCTTGTTTTGATGATTCTATGGTTTTATTTGATGAGTTTTTGCCATAGAAAAGTCGAAATATAGTAGATATAATGCAAAAATAAAATATGAATGGGTTTGCAACAATACTTATAGTAGTGGTTTGCTTTCTTATACTAACGGATCTCACGAAGGTTTTGTTGAGTTTTGTGTGATTGAAATTTTCAAGTTTTGGGTGATCTTACGATGGATGAAGGAATAAGGATTAGCAAAAGTCTAAGCTTGGGGATGCCCGAGGCACCCCAAGATAATATTCAAGAAGTAGCAAGCAACTAAGCTTGGGGATGCCCCCGAGTGGCGTCCCCTCTTTCTTCTAACAACCATCGGTATTGTACTTGGAACTATATTTTTATTCGTCACATATTATGAGTTTTGTTTGGGGCGTCTTGTATGATATGAGTCTTTGCTTGATTTGCTTTGTGTTTTAAGTATTCAATCCTTGCTAGACACACCTTTTTGAGAGAGCCAAAAATTATGTTATGCTTGCTCCTATGCTTCACTTAAATTTTTAGAGCCATGAAATTGCTCTAGTACTTCGCTTATATATTTTTGAGCACGGTGTGCTTTGTTATTATTGAAGAAATGCTCTCATGGTTCACTTAGATTTATTTGGGAGTTAGTAAATTTTTTAAGAAATTCTCTCTTGCTTCACTTAGATTATTTTGGAAGAAATATTATGCTCATGTTCTTCACTTAAATTTGTTTGAGCTTATCAAAAGCAACATATTAAAATAGTCCCAAAGTGATAGATATCCAAGGAGGATATGATAAAAACTTTCATGAAGATCATTGGACAAAATAAACTTGATTATTAGTAATGGTTTTGAGATATGACGATATGATATGTGAGTCATGTTGATGAGTAATTGTGCTTTAGTAAGAATACTGATGTTAAAGTTTGTGATTCCCTATGCAAGCATGAAAGTCAATAGTTATGCAATGAAATTTATATCCTACTTGTGGTGCATTATTCAGTGTTACTTATGCTTAATGCTTGGGTACGATATTTTTCGTTTCTTGGTTGGTCGCTTCTCAATCTTTTTGCTAGCCTTCATTTTGCACTAAGTATGATCACTACTTGTGCATCCAAAACCCTTTAAACCAGTTTTGCCATATGAGTCAACTTTACCTACCTATATGTGGTATTTCCATGTCGTTCTAAGCAAATTTGCATGTGCCATATCTAATTTTCAAAATAAATTTCTCTTTTGTGAGCTCTACCGCTCA
>NW_025269092.1:0-1438 GCF_018294505.1 Triticum aestivum | reverse complement strand
CTTTTGAGGTGGTGCACACGAGTCCACATATTCACCATATCAATACACCACTATGGATCCGCTCCCGTCTCCCTGCGAGAACGCCATCCATAGCACTCACGCTTATCTTGCGTATTTTAGAGTATCCACTTTCACTTGTCTATGAACTGATATAAGCAACCCAGAAGTCCTTTTCCGCGGACACGGCTATTCGAATAGATGATGTTAACCCTGCAGGGGTGTACTTCTTCACACACGCTCTCACCACTTACCGCCGTTTACACGACATGTACTCGGCAACCTTCAAGCGGAAGCCCAACGTGGGTGTCGGCCACGGCCTACCTAAACACTCAAGTCTCTAGTCCAGGTTTATCGCCTATTCGGGTTCCATCCATGAGGAGATCCGGCCGGAGTTTCGCTCACAGCCCCAAACGATGTGAACAGGGTTCCGTGACACCAAACGGGCACCCGGTATACCCGTCCACGTGCCTACCGCATCACAGCCCACCCCTACGGTCAGCGCTGCCCACGGCCTCCAGCATACTACAAACACCAGAAACTACTTGCAACTCCTGGACAGAGGACAAGGGTGATTAAGAAGCCGAGAGGGTCCATTGGTTTCGGGCCCAATGCGTGGTAGTAGCTGAATCATGGATCACAAACACAGAACTCAGTTCCTGAGGACGGCTGCAATGAGACAACCCACCATGTACTCCTACATGGCCTCTCACCGCTACCTTTACCAAATCGTATTCACACACTTAGCTCACACACAGTAGGACATGTTCACACGCCTCTGATTCATCCCCGATGAATCAGACCTGACACAACTCTAAACAGTAGCAGGCATGACAAACAAGCAATAATGAGTAGGCACAACAGGGCTCAAACAACTCCTACTCATGCTAGTGGGTTTCATCTATTTACTGTGGCAATGACAGGTCATGCAAAGGATAAAGGGGTTCAACTACCGCAACAAGTAACAGATGAATCATTGTTGTCCTAATGCAGTAAAAGAGAGCAGGAGCGAGAGAGTGGGATTTTATCGGAATGAACAAGGGGGTTTTGCTTGCCTGGCACTTCTGAAGATAACATTGAGTCTTCATCAGTGTCAACGATCACATCGTCGGTATCGCGTCTATCGAGAGGGGACAAATACCGGCAACACAGAAAGGAACACAATCAATGCAATGCACAATATGATGCATGCTCATGACATGGCAATATGAATGTGTTTTGAGCTAATGCAACTAGCAACAGATTAAATGAAGTTGGTTTGAATATAAAATTCAAATTCAAACTCCATATGTGATTAAATAAATGCCCTTTATATGATTTGTGCTAAACAGCAGCTATAAGTTGTTCTAACATGCATGAAAATGGTACAGATGGATTCCTTGAATTTTTCTGATAATTTTTCATATATAAATTATTTAATTTGGAGTTACGGTTGAATTTC
>NW_025269091.1:0-1438 GCF_018294505.1 Triticum aestivum | reverse complement strand
ATCACATGCAATCAAATAGAGTAGTGACATGATATGGCCAATATCATATAGCTCCTTTGATCTTCATCTTCGGGGCTCCATGATCATCTTGTCACCGGCATGACACCATGATCTCCATCATCATGATCTCCATCATCGTGTCTTCATGAAGTTGTCACGCCAACAACTACTTCTACTTCTATGACTAACGCGTTTAGCAATAAAGTAAAGTAGTTTACATGGCGTTCTTCAATGACACGCAGGTCATACAATAAATAAAGACAACTCCTATGGCTCCTGCCGGTTGTCATACTCATCGACATGCAAGTCGTGAATCCTATTACAAGAACATGATCAATCTCATACATCACATATATCATTCATCACATCCTTTTGGCCATATCACATCACATAGCATACCCTGCAAAAACAAGTTAGACGTCCTCTAATTGTTGTTTGCATGTTTTACGTGGCTGCTATGGGTTTCTAGCAAGAACGTTTCTTACCTACGCAAAACCACAACGTGATATGCCAATTGCTATTTACCCTTCATAAGGACCCTTTTCATCAAATCCATTCCGACTAAAGTGGGAGAGACTGGCACCCGCTAGCCACCTTATGCACCAAGTGCATGTCAATCGGTGGAACCTGTCTCACGTAAGAGTACGTGTAAGATCGGTCCGGGCCGCTTCATCCCACAATACCGTCGAAACAAGATTGGACTAGTAACGGTAAGCATATTGAACAAAATCAACGCCCACAACTACTTTGTGTTCTACTCGTGCAAAGAATCTACGCAATAGACCTAGCTCATGATGCCACTGTTGGGGAACGTAGCAGAAATTCAAAATTTTCCTACGTGTCACCAAGATCTATCTATGGAGAGACCAGCAACGAGTAGAAGGAGAGTGCATCTACATACCCTTGTAGATCGCTAAGCGGAAACGTTCAAGTGAACGGGGTTGATGGAATCGTTCTCGTCGTGATTCAAATCACCGATGATCAAGTGCCGAACGGACGGCACCTCCGCGTTCAACACACGTACAGCCCGGTGACGTCTCCCACGCCTTGATCCAGCAAGGAGAGAGGGAGAGGTTGAGGAAGACTCCATCCAACAGCAGCACAACGGCGTGGTGGTGATGGAGGAGCGTGGCAATCCAGCAGGGCTTCGCCAAGCACCATGGGAGAGGAGGAGTAGGGAGAGAGGTAGGGCTGCACCAAGAGGGATAGAACTCATGTGTATGGCAGCCCCAAACCTCATCTATATATAGGGGGAAGGGGGGGCTGCGCCCCCTTTAGGGTTTCCCACCCCCAAGGGGTGCGGCCAGCCCTAGATGGCAAAGGGGAGGCGGCCAAGGGGGGAGAGGAGAGGGAGGCGCACCAATATGGGCCTTAAGGCCCATCTGGACTAGGGTTTGCCCCCTCCCACTCTCCCTTGCGCCTTGCACCCTTGTGGGGG
>NW_025269090.1:0-1438 GCF_018294505.1 Triticum aestivum | reverse complement strand
CTGCTATACATACTGGACCAATTACTAGAGCTCGTGCACGCCAACTAAATTACCAGGTACTTTCGTTTCTTGGTAATGATTCTAATGTTCATGAGAATATGATGCTGCCTAAATTGGATACATTTGTTTTGCTTACAAATGAAGGGCCTAGCTTGGAGAAGGATGAACATTGGAGCAAGAACAAGCATGGAGATGATGGCATGCGCAAGGGGAACAAGAACGGAGTTACAAGTGATGATTTCAGGACTCTGAAGCCACCATAATGGGTGCATGAAGCCTTGGACGAAATATACAAGATGCCACTTCAAAAATTTCGTCCCGAGGCTATTTTAGGTGCTGCGTCACCTTATTATTGGGCCAGGCCCATGTAATTTCGAAATACACAAGTATAGGCTATTTTTAGAGTCCGTATGTGTGGGGAAACAAGAGATAGGGTTGATTTCGGACCCCTCCACCAAGGGCCACGAAATTCCCCCCCTCTTCCTCCATATATACAGCCCTTAGGGCATCGTTTAGACTTTGGGTTATGTTTAGATTAAAAGTTCGCCATAGCTGCAACTTCGCGTACTTCGTTTGTGTTCAACGACCAGACAAAGGCGTCACAGAACCCCACCTTGATCAATAAAGCTTTCATCTTATATTCGCAATATCCAGATTGCAATCTCAGTTTCTTGCTTGTTCTTCGTTTGCTCGCAGGAAACAGACCCTCGTGGTCAGGTTGATCGTGCTCCGGCGTGGTCAATAACCTCTCGGAGTTGATTTAGCGATTGCTAAGGCGCGACGTCCTTGCACGTTCGTAGTCGGATCGTCAAAGTCGACTTCCACCAAAGCGAAATCCATCAGCTCATCGAAAGACGGGACACCTCCGCCTCTATCAATTCAGCACGTTGTTTAGCATCAAAATTAACCTTCTCCGAAGATGGAAGAGGCAACAAATCAATAGGTGCACGAGGTAGGAAACCATACACAACTTCAAAAGGGCACATCTTAGTAGTAGAATGCAATGAACGATTATAAGCAAATTCAATATGAGGCAAGCATTCCTCCCACATTTTCTTATTATTCTTCAAAACAGCCCTAAGCATAGTAGACAACGTTCTATTGACTACTTCAGTTTGTCCATCAGTTTGGGGGTGACAAGTAGTACTAAAAAGCAGTTTAGTCCCCAACTTAGCCCATAAACATCTCCAAAAGTGGCTAAGAAATTTAGTATCACGATCTGAAACAATAGTATTTGGCACACCATGCAAGCGAATAATTTCACGAAAGAACAAATCAGCAACATTAACAGCATCATCGCTTTTATGACATGGTATAAAGTTTGCCATTTTCGTGAATCTATCCACGACAACAAATATGCTATCCCTCCCCTTCTTTGTTCGAGGTAAACCTAAAACAAAGTCCATAGATATATCCTCCCAAGGAACACTAGGTACAG
>NW_025269089.1:0-1438 GCF_018294505.1 Triticum aestivum | reverse complement strand
TGCAGCAAGCCAGCTTTGACTCTGTGGCTATCCTGTTCTACGACTACCAGAAACTCTGGAGGTGAAACAACGTACACGAGTCCACTAATCACCACACAATACACTACTATGGACTCATCCCCGTCTCCCTACGAGAAGGCCATCCATAGCACTCACACTTGTCTTGAGCATTTTAGGGTATCCACTTCAAGTTGTCTATGTACCATGTAAGCATCCAAGAAGTCCATAACCGCGGACCCGGCTATTCGAATAGATCATGTTAACCCTGCAGGGGTGTACTTCTTCACACACGCTCTCGCCACTTACCGCCATGTACACGTCATGTATCTCGGCAACCTTCAAGCGGAAGCCTGGCGAGGGTGTCGGCCACGACCTGACTAACCACACAAGACTCTAATCCAGGTTTATCGCCTATTCGGGTTCCATCCGCAAGGAGATCCGGCCGGGGTTTCACTCACGGCCCCAAACGATGTGTGCAGGGTTCCCAAGACCACCTCGCCGGATGGATCTACGCTTGGTACACCGTGCCACTGGTGCCTAGTCTGTCCCAAGCCCACCTGGCCGGGTGCCACTTGGTAGACTACTAACACTACCTACAAACACCAGAAACTAGTTGCGACTCCTGGACAGAGACCAAGTTGGTTAATAAGCCGAGAGGGGTCAAGTTACCGGAACCCAATGTGTGGTAGTATCGAGTCATTGGACAACATACGTAGAACTCAGTGCTTAAGGACGGTTCCAGTGAGACAACCCACCATGTACTCCTACATGGCCTCTCACCGCTACCTTTACCAAATCATGTTCACACACCCTTCATTCTCAGCATCAGAACATATCGTAACACTCCAATTCATTCCCAATGAATCAGACCTGACACAACTCTAAGCAATAGCAGGCATAGCATGGTAGGAACACATCAGTGGCTTCAATCAACTCCTACACATGCTAGTGGGTTTCAACTATTTACTGTGGCAATGACAGGTCATGCAGAGGAATGGGTTCAACTACCGCAGCACAAAGTAGCAGATGAATCGTTGTTGTCCTAATGCAATAACTGAGAGCAGGAGCGAGAGAGTAGGGTTTTATCGAAATGAACAAGGGGGTTTGCTTGCCTGGTAAATCAACAAGGGAGGCACTGCTTCACAGACAGGTACTCTGGAACGACTCCGGAGCAGGACCTATCGAGAAGGAACGGTGCCGGCAATCAATACACAATCATATGCAACAATATGATGCATGAGCATGGCATGTAGATGTGATGCTGTTTGAGCTAATGCAACTAGTATTCAATTGAATGAAGTCCATTTGAACAAAAGGTTCAAATGCAACTCCAAAAATAAGTCTCTTAATATGCCATAATGTGTTTTCTCATATTCAGCATGTATAAGTTGGTTTGTCATGCATGAAACTAGTACAGATGGAAAGATTGCATTTTTCT
>NW_025269088.1:0-1438 GCF_018294505.1 Triticum aestivum | reverse complement strand
AGGGGTGGGCTGTGATGCGGTAGGCACGTGGCCGGGTATACCGGGCGCCCATTTGGTGTCACGGAACCCTGTTCACATCGTTTGGGGCTGTGAGCGAAACTCCGGCCGGATCTCCTCATGGATGGAACCCGAATAGGCGATAAACCTGGACTAGAGACTTGAGTGTTTAGGTAGGTCGTGGTCTACACCCACGTCGGCTTTCGCTTGAAGTCTGCCGAGCACATGTCGTGTGCAGACGCTAAGTGGTGGAAACATGTATGAAGAAGTACACCCCTGCAGGGTTAACATCATCTATTCGAATAGCCGTGTCCGCGGAAAAGGACTTCTGGGTTGCCTATATCAGTTCATAGACAAGTGAAAGTGGATACTCTAAAATACGCAAGATAAGCGTGAGTGCTATGGATGGCGTTCTCGTAGGGAGACGGGAGCGGTTCCATAGTGGTGTATTGGTTGGTGAATATGTGGACTCGTGTGCGCCACCCCAAAAGAGTTACTTGCAGTCGTAGTTCAGGATAGCCACCGAGTCAAAGCTGGCTTGCTGCAGTTAAACCCCACCATCCCCTTTGTTGATAATGATGCATATGTAGTTAGTTCTGATGTAAGTCTTGCTGGGTACATTTGTAATCACGTTTGCCTATTTTATGTTTTTGCAGAGAGACTTCGGTCTCGCTAGTAGTTCCGCGTGGACTTCGACGTTTAGCTTGTTACCTCAGCTACGATCTTGTGCCCTCGGCAGGATCTGATAGATAGTCAGGCTTCTCAGCCTTTTTCATTTATAAATGTTTGTACTCAGACATGATAGCTTCCGCTTGTGCTTGATTTGTATGCTCTGAATGTTGGGTCATGAGACCCCTGTTTGTAATATCTCGCTCCTCGGAGCCTAATGAATAAATACTTGAGTTGTAGAGTCATGTTATGATGCCATGTTGTATTTGCACATATCGAGCATATTGCGTGTATGTTATTGAAATGTTTGGTATGTGTGGGATCTGACTATCTAGTTGTTTATCCTTAGTAGCCTCTCTTACCGGGAAATGTCTCCTAGTGTTTCCACTGAGCCATGGTAGCTTGCTACTGCTCCGGAACACTTAGGCTGGCCGGCATGTGTCCTTCTTCGTTCATGTGTCTGTCCCTTCGGGGAAATGTCACGCGATGAATACCGGAGTCCTGTTAGCCCGCTACAGCCCGGTTCACCGGAGTCCTGCTAGCCCAGTGCTACAGCCTGGATTCACTCGCTGATGACCGACACGTTCGATGCTGGGTCATGGATGCCTGTCCCTGTAAGTTAGTGCCACTTTGGGTTTACGGCTAGCCATGTCAGCCCGGGCTCCTTATCATATGGATGCTAGCGATACTGTCATATACGTGTGCCAAAAGACGCAAACGGTCCCGGGCAAAGGTAAGGCGACACCCGTGGGAATACCGTGCGTGAGGCCGC
>NW_025269087.1:0-1438 GCF_018294505.1 Triticum aestivum | reverse complement strand
CCACCAGCTCCTCCTCCCGAGCACCACAACGCCAAACCCGCAGGTGCCCGAACTCCGGCCGCCGCCGTCGTCACGATTGCCGTCGCCTCCGGCCACCTTAGCTTCACCCGTCCGCCCTGTTAGATGCGCGCGAGTCTGGGCATCCCGTAGAGCCCCTCCGCCGCTCTTTTGGTCATCGGAGGGCGAATCCCGACCCCCTCCGCCGTCTCGGGCTTCACCGGCGACGAGCCGCCGGCGTGTTAGCCTCGGTTGACCCGGGTTTGACCCCCCCCCCTCTCTCACTGACATGAGGGCCCCACCTGCTAATTAATCTTAGTTTATTTTTCCTGTTTAGTTTAACTAACCACATGGGCCCCACCCGTCAGCTTTGACCTGCTGACGTGTCTGTTGACCCGGCCCCACCTGTCATTGGCACTATCCACCCCCAGTCACTGACCAGTGGACCCCACTGGTCAGGTTTGACCTGGAGGCGCCCAGTTGACCCTGCTGACGTCACTATGACGTGGGGCTGACGCAATAAGTATTTTCTGGATTTAATTTAATTCTGGAATTCCAGAAAATAGCTAAAACTTCAATAAATCATAGAAAATTAACCGTAACTCCAAATTAAATGATTTATATATGAAAAATTATCAGAAAAATTCAAGGAATCCATCTGTACCATTTTCATGCATGTTAGAACAACTTATCACTACTGTTTAGGGCAAATGAAGTGAATGACATCTAAATAACCACATATGGAGTTTGAATTTGAATTTTATATTCAAACCAACTTCATTTAATCTGTTGCTAGTTGCATTAGCCCAAAACACATTCATTTTGCCATGTTATGATCATGCATCATATTGTGAATTGCATTGATTGTGTTCCTTTCTGTGTTGCCGGTATTTGTCCCCTCTCGATAGACGTGATACCGATGATGTGATCGTTGACACTGATGAAGACTCAATACTATCTTCAGAAGTGCCAGGCAAGCAAAACCCCCTTGTCCATTCCGATACAATCCTACTCTCTCGCTCCTGCTCTCTTTTACTGCATTAGGACAACAACGACATATTTGTTACTTGCTGCGGTAGCTGAACCCCTTTATCCTCTGCATGACCTGTCATTCCACAGTAATTAGATGAAACCCACTAGCATGAGTAGGAGTTGTTTGAGCCCTGATGTGCCTACTCATTCATGCTTGTTTGTCATGCCCGCTACTGCTTAGAGTTGAGTCAGGTCTGATTCATCGGGGATGAATCAGAGGCGTGTGAACATGTCCTATTGTGTGTGAGCTAAGTGTGTGAACACGATTTGGTAAAGGTAGCGGTGAGAGGCCATGTAGGAGTACATGGTGGGTTGTCTCATTGCAGCCGTCCTCAGGAACTGAGTTCTGTGTTTGTGATCCATGATTCAGCTACTACCACGCATTGGGCCCGAAACCAATGGACCCTCT
>NW_025269086.1:0-1438 GCF_018294505.1 Triticum aestivum | reverse complement strand
TAAAATCATGAGTTTTTTTGCACGACGTGGGCACATGTGCTATAGGAACGATGGTATTTTTTCATAATTTTTGGTGATGGAGAAGTATCTGAAAAATTCCCTCTACGCGGATTGCCCTTCGTGCGTCTACGGCTGTGGCCGGCGGCCTCCGGGGGCTAGTATGCCACCAAATCTTGCGTAGTAGGCCTCTCACAAGTCTGGAAGTGTTGTGGTGGTTGCAAACGCCCGGCACGCGTGTCCGGGGTGTACCCCCCTCATGGACGGCGCCGCCGCCGGCACCTGGAGGGGGGAAACGGACGCGTCGGGTCTACACGGAGGGATCTTGCTGTGGGTCTGGCCTGGATGTTGCTCCAAAGTGTTCCTATGGGCTGACCTAACACAATCGGGTGGGGAGGTCCACTGGTCAAAGCCCGTCCGTGCAAAGTCAAAGGGCTAGATCCCGTGGTCAAACGGTACAGGGTTAGGCGGGACGGGGGCACTCGGGGGTGGCAATGCCACCGGAGCGTCACACCGGGCCCTCATACATGCGGGATGGTGTGGTGGCATGTCCGAAGAGGCGGGACGCGTCTCCGGGGCGTGGCCCCCCCTCATGGACGGCGATGACGTGGTAGTAGACGTTCTGCGGTAACGATGCGGCGTCAATATTACTAAATACTCGCAGCGTGATAAAATCATGAGTTTTTTTGCACGACGTGGGCACATGTGCTATAGGAACGATGGTAAATTTTCATAATTTTTGGTGATGGAGAAGTATCCGAAAAATTCCCTCTACGCGGATTGCCCTTCGCGCGTCTACGGCTGTGGCCGGCGGCCTCCGGGGGCTAGCATGCCGCCAAATCTTGCGTAGGCGGCCTCTCACAAGTCTGTAAGTGTTGTGGCGGTTGCAAACGCCCGGCACGCGTGTCCGGGGTGTGCCCCCCCTCACGGACGGCGTCGCTGCCGGCACCTGGAGGGGGGAAACGGACGCGCCGGGTCTACACGGAGGGGATCTTGCTGTGGGTCTAGCCCGGATGTCACTCCAAAGTGTTCCTATGGGCTGACCTAACACAACCGGATGGGGAGGTCCACTGGTCAAAGCTCGTCCGTGCAAAGTCAAAGGGCTAGATCCTGTGGTCAAACGCTACAGGGTTAGGCTGGACGGGGGCACTGGGGGTAGCAATGCCACCGGAGCGTCGCACCGGGCCCTCATACATGCGGGGTGGTGTGGTGGCATGTCCGAAGAGGCGGGACGTGTCTCCGGGGCGTGGCCCCCCCTCACGGACGGCGATGACACGGTAGTAGACGTTCTGCGGTAACGATGCGGCATCAATATTAATAATACTCGGAGCGCGATAAAATCATGAGTTTTTTTGCACGACGTGGGCACATGTGCTATAGGAACGATGGTATTTTTTCATAATTTTTGGTGATGGAGAAGTATCCGAAAAATTCCCTCTAC
>NW_025269085.1:0-1438 GCF_018294505.1 Triticum aestivum | reverse complement strand
TCATCAAGACCATTGACAATAAACGAGTTGAACTCGGAGTCGGTGAGGGGCTGTCCAATGGAGGCCAATGTGTCGGCGAGGCCCTTGACCTTGTTGTAGAACTCAGTGGCAGTGGAGTCAAGCTTCTGACACTCTCCAAGCTGACGACGGAGTGCAGAGACACGAGCCTGGGACTGCGCTGCAAAGGTGCGCTCAAGGATGGTCCAGGCCTCATGAGACGTCTTCGCGAAGACAACAAGGCCGGCAACTGCCGGCGAGAGCGACCCCTGGATGGAGGAGAGGTTCGCCTGGTCCTGCCCCGTCCAGACGCGATGGGCCGGATTGTAGACCGGACCGTGCACGCTGTCTACCAGCGCGGGTGGGCAGGGAAGCGATCCGTCGACGTAGCCTAGCAGGTAGTGACTCCCCAAGAGCGGGAGAACCTGCGCACGCCAGAAGATGTAGTTGTCGGCGGAGAGCTTGATGGTGATGAGATGACCGAAGTGAAACGGCAGCGGCGAAGACAATCCCATCGAGGAGGCTGCCTGGGGTGCAAACACCATGGAGGCAGCCGGAGGCACCGAAGCCGATGCGGGAGGAGGCGGGACCGCAGCCAGGACGGGCGCCGCAAAGCTCGCGGCCGGTGCGGACGCCGCAAGGCCCGCGGCCGGGGCGGACGCCGCCAACCCCGCCAGTGGGGCAGTGTGATCCGCTTGCGGCAGGAGCGGCGGGACGACGCCTGCGGAGTCCGCAGCGGACGGCGGCGCCGCGGTGTGGACCACGAGGTCATGCCCAAGCGAGGGCGCCGGCGGCGTGGAGAAGACGGAGCTGATGCTCCTTGTCCCGATCGGAGCCGGAACAGAGACGGCATCGAGCGGGAGGTTGAGCAGAGCCGCAAGAGAGGCCGGGAGGAAGCCCGCAGCAGTGGAACCGGTGATGGCGGCGCTCGACATGGCGGCGGCGCGATCGGTGGCGCGGCGGCGGCGGTGAAGGCGGCGGCGGCTGCGGCGGCGGTGCGGGTATTAGGGTTTAGAAGCGGAAGCGATCGTAACCTAGCGTGATACCATGTAAGACAATAAGTTTTGGGGAACCAGCACAACCCTCTAGGGGTGGCTTATCTCATTATATATAATGGTTGTGTTACAATATGTACCATATACGTACATAGGTACAGAAGCTATACATAGTCTAACAATAATTCAGTAACTAGGAGTAAGCACTCGCTTCCTACATGGTGTATGCTACACCGAACTGAGTACCAACCGTTGTTTATGGCGGTGTGTATGCGGTTGGAGCAAGTGGCCAGTGAGGTTTTACTCAACATGGATGGCAGAATAATCTCCGGATCGCTCCACCACCTCCTTCAACAGAGGCATAGCGGTCCTATATGACTCATTGTTGTCGACATGGATGGCAGTATTTTGGGACGGAGGGAGTAGCAGAGAACATTTGGTCATGG
>NW_025269084.1:0-1438 GCF_018294505.1 Triticum aestivum | reverse complement strand
TTTCAATTTAATTTCAGAAGCAACACTAGATGGTTTACTATTAGACTTCATTTGTTGCTCAAATTCTTTTGCCACAATCTGATTTTCACTCTTATTCGTCTCCTGTTTTGCTTTATTAGCTCTATTAATATCATCTTTCAAAATGGAATCAGGAGTCATAGGAAGCAAAGTAATATTTTTATCCTTATGAACAAGAGTATAGTGATTGTTTCTACCATGGTGTACAGAATTTTTATCAAATTGCCATGGTCTACCAAGTAATAAGGAACATGCTTGCATAGGTACCACATCACAATCAACATAATCAGCATATGTAGAGATACTAAAATGCACACGAACAGTACGTGTTACCTTAACCTTGCCGCTGTTGTTGAACCATTGGATGTAGTAAGGATGTGGATGTGGTCTTGTGGTGAGAGAAAGCTTCTCCACCATCTCCATTGATGAGGACATCAATACAATTGTTACACCCACAACCCCTGCTGCTATACATACTGGACCAATTACTAGAGCTCGTGCACGCCAACTAAATTACCAGGTACTTTCGTTTCTTGGTAATGATTCTAATGTTCATGAGAATATGATGCTGCCTAAATTGGATACATTTGTTTTGCTTACAAATGAAGGGCCTAGCTTGGAGAAGGATGAACATTGGAGCAAGAACAAGCATGGAGATGATGGCATGCGCAAGGGAAACAAGAACGGAGTTACAAGTGATGATTTCAGGACTTTGAAGCCACCATAATGGGTGCATGAAGCCTTGGACGAAATATACAAGACGCCACTTCATAAATTTCGTCCCGAGGCTATTTTATGTGCTGCATCACCTGATTATTGGGCCAGGCCCATGTAATTTCGAAATACATAAGTATAGGCTATTTTTAGAGTCCGTATGTGTGGGGAAACAAGAGATAGGGTTGATTTCGGACCCCTCCACCAATGGCCACGAAATTCTCCCCCTCTTCCTCCATATATACAGCCCTTAGGGCATCGTTTAGACTTTGGGTTTTGTTTAGATTAAAAGTTCGCCATAGCTGCAACTTCGCGTACTTCGTTTGTGTTCAACGACCAGACAAAGGCGTCACAGAACCCCACCTTGATCAATAAAGCTTTCATCTTATATTCGCAATATCCAGATTGCAATCTTAGTTTCTTGCTTGTTCTTCGTTTGCTCGCAGGAAACAGACCCTCGTGGTCAGGTTGATCGTGCTCCAGCGTGGTCAATAACCTCTCGGAGTTGGTTTAGCGATTGCTAAGGCGCGACGTCCTCGCACGTTCGTAGTCGGATCGTCAAAGTCGACTTCCACCAAAGCGAAATCCATCATCTCATCGAAAGACGGGACACCTTTGCCTCTATCAAGTGGTATCAGATTTCCAGGTTGCTCGGTGAGATTTTACAGTTTTTCGTAGTTTAGATCGAGTCTGTTCTTCATACCTA
>NW_025269083.1:0-1438 GCF_018294505.1 Triticum aestivum | reverse complement strand
TGTCAGGACCCCGACTCGATGTCACATCGATCTAGCCGGTAACACTTCATATCACTTTGCGGCCTCACGCACGGTGTTCCCACGGGTGTCGCCTTACCTTTGCCCGGGACCGTTTGCGCCTTTTGGCTCACGTATATGATAGTGTCGCTAGCATCCATATGATAAAGAGCCCGGGCTGACATGACTAGTCGTAAACCCAAAGTGGCACAGACTTACAGGGACAGGCATCCATGACCCAGCTTCGAACGTGTCGGTCATCAGCGAGTGGGTCCGGGCTGTAGCACTGGGCTAGCAGGACTCCGGTAAACCGGGCTGTAGCGGGCTAACAGGACTCCGGTACTCAAAGCGTGACATTTCCCCGAAGGGACAGACACAGGAACGAAGAAGGACACATGCCGGCCAGCCTAAGTGTTCCGGAGCAGTAGCAAGCTACCATGGCTCAGTGGAAACACTAGGAGACATTTCCCGGTAAGAGAGGCTACTAAAGATAAACAACTAGATGGTCAGATCCCACACATACCAAGCATTTCAATAACATACACACAATATGCTCGATATGTGCAATACAACATGGCGTCACAAAATGACTCTACGACTCAAGTAGTTTATTCATTAGGCTCCGAGGAGCGAGATATTACAAACATGGGTCTCATGACCCAACACTCAGAGCATACAAGTCAAAGCACAAACGGAAGCTATCATGTCTGAGTACAGACAACTATAAATGAAAAAGGCTGAGAAGCCTGACTATCTATCAGATCCTGCCGAGGGCACAAGATCGTAGCTGAGGTATCAAGCTAAACGTCGAAGTCCACGTGAAACTACTAGCGAGACTGAAGTCTCTCTGCAAAACATAAAATAGGCAAACGTGAGTACAAATGTACCCAGCAAGACTTACATCAGAACTAACTACATATGCATCATTATCAACAAAGGGATGGTGGGGTTTAACTGCAGCAAGCCAGCTTTGACTCGGTGGCTATCCTAAACTACGACTGCAAGCGACTCTTTTGAGGTGGCGCACACGAGTCCACATATTCACCATATCAATACACCACTATGGATTCGCTCCCGTTCCCCTACGAGAACGCCATCCATAGCACTCACGCTTATCTTGCGCATTTTAAAGTATCCACTTTCACTTGTCTATGAACTGATATAAGCAACCCAGAGGTCCTTTTCCGTGGACACGGCTATTCGAATAGATCATATTAACCCTGCAGGGGTGTACTTCTTCACACACGCTCTCACCACTTACCGCCGTTTACACGACATGTACTCGGCAACCTTCAAGCGGAAGCCCAACGTGGGTGTCGGCCACGGCCTGCCTAAACACTCAAGTCTCTAGTCCAGGTTTATCGCCTATTCGGGTTCCATCCATGAGGAGATCCGGCCGGAGTTTCGCTCACAGCCCCAAACGATGTGAACAGGGTTCCGT
>NW_025269082.1:0-1439 GCF_018294505.1 Triticum aestivum | reverse complement strand
GAGGGCGGCCGGAAGCAGACCTAGCCTAGCAGGCGTTCCAGTCCAATCCGGCGCGCGCCGCTCCGTCGCTGACGTCTGAAGTGCTTCGGCTGATACCACGACGTCGGGATACCCATAACTACTCCCACGTAGATGGTTAGTGCGTATAGGCTCGTAGCCGACTTAGATCAAATACCAAGATCTCGTTAAACATGTTAAGTATCCGCGAACGCCGAACAGGGCCAGGCCCACCTCTCACCCAGGTAGTCTCAACCTGCCCTGTCGCTCCGCCACAAAGTAACAGTCGGGGACCGTCGGGAACCCAGGCCCACCTCTACCGGGATGGAGCCACCTGTCCTTTCAGCCCCCATCTCCGAACAGTATCACAGGTAATGTAACAGTGTAAAGTATATTGCCCGTGATCACCTCCCGAAGTGATCACAGCCCAGTAGTATAGCATGGCAGACGGACAAGAGTGTAGGGCCACTGATGGAACACTAGCATCCTATACTAAGCAGTAGGATAGCAGGTAAAGGTAACAACAGTAGTAGCAAGGACAGGCTATGCAGCAGTATAGGATTAACTAAAAGCAGTAACATGCTACACTACTCTAATGCAAGCAGTATAGAGAAGAGTAGGCGATATCTGGTGATCAAAGGGGGGGGGGCTTGCCTGGTTGCTCTGGCAAGGAGGGGTCATCTTCGGTGTAGTCGAACACACGGACATCGGCATCGGTCTCAGAGTCTACCGGAAAGAAGTAACGAAGGGGGAACACAATAAATAACAGAGCAATCAAATGTAACACAAAGCAAGACGCGGCAATATGCGGTGCTAGGGGTGACCTAACGTAGTGGTAGGTGATATCGACGAAGGGGGGAAACATCCGGGAAAGTATCCCCGGTGTTTCGCGTGTTCGGGCAGAGGTACCGGAGGGGGAAAGTTGCGTGTTCGGTATGCTAGGGGCGTGTGGCGGACGAACGGGCTGCGTATCCGGATTCGTCTCGTCGTTCTGAGCAACTTTCATGTAGAAAGTATTTTCATCTGAGCTACGGTTTATTTTATATTAATTTTAAAAGATTTAAATCATTTTCAGGATTTATTTAACTATTTAATTTCAACATTATCCAGAATAGTGTTTGCTGACGTCATCATGATGTCAGCATGACGTCAGCAGTCAACAGGGGTTGACAGGGTCAATCTGACGTGTGGGTCCAGTGGGACCCACATGTCATACTATGTTTAGGTAAGTAGGGTTTAGTTAAACTTATTACTGCTCAGTTAGACTAACAGGTTAATTTAGACTAATTAAGTAGGAGTAATTAACTTAATTAATTTAGTTAATTAATTAATTAATTAAATTCTTTTTTATTTATATTTTTATTATTATGAATTCCTTAATTCTTCCTTCTTTTTTTAACGTTCTAAGGGCGTGGGCCCCATCTGTCATTGTCAAGGGGGGG
>NW_025269081.1:530-1439 GCF_018294505.1 Triticum aestivum | reverse complement strand
TGGACCGCCTTTTCAGTTTTAAAAAAAATAAAAGAAAATGATGGAAATGTCAAAAAAATAAAATAAAATAAGTTTCCCATGTGATATGTGGTCTAGTTGTTGGGAAAATTAACAAATATGAATTTCGACTTTATTTGCAAAATCTCTCTGGAATTTCTTAAAATGGGCATAACTTTTGCATACGAACTCGGATGAAAAAGTTTTTTATATGAAAAATCATCTACTCGAAAAGTTACATCCGAATTTAACCGGGGGAACCCCGTTAAACATTTTCAAAATCCTCAAAAACCTAACAGAAAAAAAGATACGGGGCTTTTAAGATCTGGAGAGGCAAAAAAATTCAAAAAAAAATCAAACTTACTAATGGCGCACCTGCCCATGGTGCGCCATTACTATCTTCCCGCCTTCAAAATTCAAAATAAATCAAAAAAATAAAAAAGTTACTAATGGCGCACCTGCCCATGGTGCGCCATTAGTATGCCGTATATATGGCTGGGCGTGTCCTCTCCTCCTTACCTCTTCATTCTTCTCCTCCACTCCACCTCTCCTTCACTTCATCTCCTCCTCCCTCCTCTCCGGTGAGCTCGTCCTCCCTCCTCTTCAGTGAGCTCGTCCTCCCTCCTCTCCGGTGAGCTCCTCCTCCCTCCTCTCCGGTGAGCTCCTCCTCCCTCCTCTCCGGTGAGCTCCTCCTCCCTCCTCTCCGGTGAGCTCCTACTCCCTCCTCTCCGGTGAGCTCCTCCTCCCTCCTCTTCGGTGAGCTCCTCCTCCCTCCTCTTCGGTGAGCTCCCCTCATGGTTTCTCCTTCCTCCTCTCCGATGCTCCGGTGAACTCCTCTCCGGCGACCTCCTCCTCCTCTCCGGCGATGTAGGCGAGCACCTCTCCGGCGACCTCCTCCTCCTCCTCTCCGGC
>NW_025269081.1:0-520 GCF_018294505.1 Triticum aestivum | reverse complement strand
GAGCTCCTCCTCCCTCCTCACCGGTGAGCTCCTCCTCCCTCCTCTTCGGTGAGCTCCTCCTCCCTCCTCTCCTCCCATCCCCTCATGGTTTCTCCTTCCTCCTCTCCGATGCTCCGGTGAACTCCTCTCCGGCGACCTCCTCCTCCTCTCCGGCGATGTAGGCGAGCACCTCTCCGGCGACCTCCTCCTCCTCCTCTCCGGCAAACTCCTCTCCGGCAAAAGAACACGGCAAAAGAACGTACAAGATCCAAAAACAGGAACAAAATTTGAAATAATATCGTTCAAAAAAAAATCGTGATCCAGATCCAAATTAAAAATTCAAAAATAGCAATGGCACACGGTGGGGGTTAGACGGTGCGCCACTACTATTTTCCCGCCTTCAAAATTCAAAAATACTAATGGCGCACCGTGGCCTATACTAATGGCGCACCAGTGGCCTATACTAATGGCGCACCATGGCATATACTAATGGCGCACCAGTGGTGCGCCATTAGTATACCAGATACTAATGGCGCACCAC
>NW_025269080.1:0-1439 GCF_018294505.1 Triticum aestivum | reverse complement strand
CTGTGACTGTTGATGGCCAACACATAGGCGCACCTTGGGGTTCAACATCTATGGAAATCGTGTTGGGACCCCAAAACGCACCCCGGGGATCGTCAATCGTGGAAATCGCTTTGGGACCCCAAAACGGTGAGTAATCGTGCATGAACGGGACCAGAATCGGTCAAAATTGTGAGTGATGATGACTGACACATAAACGCACCAGGGGTTCATAAATCGTGGAAATCACTTCGACACCCCAAAACTGAGTAATAGTCCAAGAAACGGGCCAGAATCGGCCAAACTGCGAGTCTTGACGACCAACACATAAGCAAATCTTGGGGTTCGACAACCATGCAAATCGCTTTGGGACCACAAAACGGTGAGTAATAGTCCACAAAATGGGCAAGAATCGGCCGAAACTGTGAGTGTTGATGACCGACACGTAAACGCGCCCCGGGGTTCGTCAATCATGGAAATCACTCTCGGACCCCAAAACAGTTAGTAGTCCAAGAAAAGGGCAAGAATTGACCCAAACTTTAAGTGTTCATGACCGTCATGTAAGCGCACCTTGGCGTTCGAAAATCATGGAAATCGAATTGGGACTCCAAAATGGTGAGTAATAGTCCATGAAACGGTCCATCATCGGCCAAAACCATGAGTATTGATGACCGACACGTAAACGCACCCCGGGGTTCATTAATCGTGGAAATCACTCCGGGACCCAAAACAGTGTGAATAGTCCATGAAACGGGCATGAATCGGCCAAAATTGTGAGTGTTGATGACCAACATGTAAGTGCACCTTGGGTGTCAACATCTATGGAAATCGTTTTGGGACCCCAAAACGATGAGTAATAGTCCGCGAAACGGGCCCGAATCGGCCAAAATTGTGAGTGTTGATGACCGACACGTAAACGCACCCCGAGGTTCGTCAATCGTGGAAATCACTTCAGGGCCCCAAAACCGAGTAATAGTCCAAGAAACTGGCCAGAATTGGCCAAAACTGTGATTGTCGATGGCCGACAGATAGGCGCACCTTGGGGTTCAACAAATATGGAAATCGCTCTGGGACCCCAAATCGGTGAGTAATAATGCACGAGACGAACCAGAATCAGCCAAAAATTTAGTGTCGATGACCAACACGTAAACGCAGCCCCGGGAATCGTCAATCGCGGAAATCACTCCGGGACCCCAAAACTGAGTAATAGTCCAAGAAACGGGCCATAATTGGCCCAAACTGCGAGTCTTGACGACTAACACGTAAGCACACCTTGGGGTTCGACAACCCTGGAAATTGCTTTGGGACCAGAAAACGGTGAGTAAAAGTCCACGAAACGGGCCAGAATTGGCCAAAACTGTGAGTGTTGATGACTGACAAGTAAACACACCTTGGGTTTCAACTACTATGGAAATCGCTTTGGGAACCCAAAATGGTGACTAATAGTCCACGAAACGGCTCAG
>NW_025269079.1:0-1439 GCF_018294505.1 Triticum aestivum | reverse complement strand
AGAAAGAGAAATTGAAAACACAAGGTGAATCCTTGCAATGATTTGGATGACGCTTAGCAACGAGATAAAGAGAAAACTTGGCACTCCGGTAAAGAAAGATGAACAAATGGAAACAAGAATTTGATGAACCTCCGGAATAGGAAATTAGACAGTTGGATGAAGCAAGAATAAGAATTACGTTATGTTTAACCTTCACCAATTAAATTGATGACAAAAAAAACGGATTTGGCACACTACTTATTCTTGTAGAAAGGATTAAGAGAGATATGTCGTAAACTTGAGAAGGTCTTCAATGAACCACCGGTAGGATTTGGAAAGAACGAATGAATTTATATGATAACAAGGAAAGAGAACTCTTGAACGAATCACCGTAAGAATTGAAATTGAACGTAGCAAATGCACAAATCACCGGGAAGAATTGCAAAATGAATGAAGATACTTTAGGGTATTTAGATACATGAGAACAAAGAGATCAAGAACTGATTAGAGGATATTCGATTGATGCACCGGCAAGATAGGAGAATGATAACTGACAGCTGAGAATGAATAAACCTGAATTGATGGACTCCGGATGACAAACTGAGAAGACTCTTGAATATCTCCTGATGGGTGAAAAAGATTCTCACAATCGAAAACAATTATGAGAGGATGGCAACAAGCTAGCACCATGAATCTTGAAGAGAATAGAGCAAGATTAAAGAGAAACTCTTCTTCGGTCTTCAAATGATGAGAATGACAACGAGAAACACCACCAAGAATTATTGAGGCACACCGGAAGAATCAAAAGCGAAGAGGTTGAGCCAACTATGAAAAGAATTTGAAAGATCTTGGAGAAAAGCATTTGACTGATGATAACTCATTCTTACGTCAAACTTTAAAAGGAATTTAGGATATCTCTGGGAAAATAAGAGTCAGGTAAGATCCTGGGAACAGACCTGTGGGTTAGGGCCCACTCAAAAGAAACAACGTTGAACGATTTAAAAGAGATGTTGCACCGGTTGAATTAAATGACTTGAATGAGATAAACAACCTCGAAATAGTTTGAATGAATGTAGAGTGGAAACACGAATCTTCGAGATATCTTGGGCACTCCGGAACAATAGAATAACGAGCGGTGAAAGATTATTAGGTGAACCGTTATGAGAAGGTATTTGAAAACGAGGAGAAGATATGATCAATAACGCTTGAATTTAAACCACCGGAGAAGAAAAATGAGTGAAGGTTGACGAACTTGAAGCTCCGTTAGAATCTTCCTGATAATCACCGGATAAGAATATTGATAGAAAAGAATGGAGCGACTTCACATCAATAATATGGATACTCGATTAAGAGATCTGAATCCTTGGAGAAAAACAAAGGGAGGGAGGGTGGGAAAAACAAAGACAATTTGGAGACGGATGAAACAAACACCGTTAAGAAGAACTGATACTTGATCTTGC
>NW_025269078.1:0-1439 GCF_018294505.1 Triticum aestivum | reverse complement strand
TACACATGCACGCACGCAAGACACGCGCGCATGTAGGCGTGCAACACTGACACGTACACACGCACGCATGCTGGCATGCAACACTGACATGTACACATGCACTCACGAACACATGCACGTACACACCCATGCATGCAACAGTGAAACGTACCCTTGCACGGACGCAACACTCGCACGCCTGCATGCACACAACACACGACGCAAGACACACGTTCAACCTATACGTGCATGCACCCTTTGTTAAGGACATGGATTGTTACGGGTATTAATCAATCTTATCTGTGATAAGCAAAACATTGATGTTTGCAGCTGTCTTTATGAATCACAACGTATCGAATAGGGTGTCAACATAGTAGGCTTATCTACATGAAAAAGATGACGTCACACTCAATGAACAATCATCGGTTTATGAAATGCCCGCTTCTGACCGCCCTGGCCCACCAAAGGTTCCTCTGCTGTGCGCTGCCTGCGTTGGGTCACTGACATGCATGCCATGCACCCAAAGAGCCCACATGTTAGTGGAAGAACGGCGCGGTGTCCTAGGTCAGAGTTGAGGGCGTCACTCGCGGCACGCCCGGCTGAACACACCTCCGTGCCGCATTCAAACGCCTCCATGAAACCCGCCCGTGTGGAAGCTGAGAAACCCACTCTGGACAAACATTCGTTCATGACCGGGCCGGCGTTAAACGCAACGCCGGCCGAGCTCCTCCTGTCCGCCATCTATTTAATCTCCTATTTAAACGAGGCCAAACGCCGGTCAAGAATCGCACACCTCCGCCGCTCCCCTATCTCCTCCACCATTTTGTCCACTCTTACAATGGCTTACGAAGAGTAGTTATTCCGCATCCAAGCCGGCTGGGTAGCCCGCCGGATATGAGCTATGCAGCTCACTGATCCACCTCCCTCCCGTCGCCCGACGGAGCCAGTTGCCGCCCCAAGCCGGCGCGCGGTTCAGCAACTCGCCGCTCCAGGCCAACTCGACGAGGAGCGGCGCACAGGCGTTGTTGCTGCCGTCCACGCCGCCGCCTCGTACCGCGTCTCCCGTTTCTGTGGCCGAGACTCCCATGCCGGCGGCCGCGCCATGCAAGAAGCGACAGAAGCCGGGTGCGCGGAGAGCGACGAGTCAGTGGCCAGCGCCTCCGCGTCCGCTGCCATCATCGAGGAGAAGTAGAACACGGGAGGCCGCCGCCGCTTGGGTCCCATGAAGGCCACCGCGGAGGTGACGCCGGCGTACACAGCAGGTGTCTTGCTGGATCCTTTTTTTGCGAGGACCTTCGTCGACCCCGCATGGGCTCCACGGAAGAGGGGAATGTTAGGATGAACTCGAGCCGGTGCCGGCCATGGCGAAGTAGTGGTCGGTGATGAACTCGAACCGGTGTCGACCACCATCATCTTGGGCACCAACCAATGATATCAGTTGGGCAGTGGGGAAGCGAGCC
>NW_025269077.1:0-1439 GCF_018294505.1 Triticum aestivum | reverse complement strand
AAGCAAGGACAAGAAGAAAGAGCAAAAGGAGCAGCTGGGCTCCTGGCGATGCCGACCGAGCGCGCTGAATGAGGAGAAGAAGAAGAGAAGAGGAGGCCAGAGGCCGACGCCATATGTACTATGTTTTTTCTGTTTTCCTATCTTACAGATGCTCTTATTTCTGGTGTGAGCCCGCAACCTTGTGCGTGTGCTGTACTCTAGATCGCCATGATGTGCTGCTAAAACACCATGAACCGCGGCGACTAAGGCCGCCATCATTTTCCCTTTCAGAATAAAAGGAGTTTTAGGTTTTACCCATGGATTGTTTACACAAACAAATTTCCTATCTTACCGATGCTCTTATTTCTTAATCAAGTAACCCATTGAACAGGGGGATTTATTAGGCGTGGAAAGAGGATGACTAAATTGTTAGGAAGTCCTTCACTTATCCAAAGAGGATGACAAAAATTTTGTTAATAGAAGCAAATTCAAAAAAAAGGTTCTGAGTCAAAATCTTTCTCAAATATGAGTTTGTATTCAAAAACTTGTGTATAACTAGTTAGCTACAGGATCAAGGGAGATCCAAAGAAAATCCTGGAATTGGAAGGTATGACTAGTGGATAGTGAGATGGAACCGCGAGGCAGGCCTAGAACTCCACAAAATTCTGCTTGTGTATAGAGATATATGTGCAACATTTCATTAAGAGATCCTCCTAACATATGAGTTGCATTAAAAAGATATTTCCGTGGAGTTGGCATACATGCAAACAGTGCATGTATTGTTGCCGTTTATAAAATTATTTATTACAAGATATTTCATAGCTACAGTGCCTAATGTTACTTTTGAAGCAACTGGATAGTAATATACACGCATCTGCTGCATGGTGTCTCTCAAATAGAAGACCGAATCGTGCATGGCCATTAATTTCACGCACGCAAATGTCGGATCGGTGCTACTTAGATCGACAGCTCTCTTTCATTTGGATCAGAATTATCAGGAACCTTTATCAATAGCTTAGCCAGCCAGCCTCTTGATATATGTCTGTGTGGCCGTCTCATCAATCCATCCATCCTGCGGTTTTTTTTTTGAAAAACAGTTTGAACTTTATTAATTAGAGATAATGGTTACATCGTCTATCAGAAGAGTTACAAGAGTTTCCATGGGCTCCTCTATCCAATCCCTAGTCGTGGAACATTTTGCTAATCTAGCAAGCTCATGAGCTACTTTGTTCGCTTCTCTATTACAATGTTCAAAACTGGTTTGTGGAAAATCACAGGCCATAAAAAAAATCCTCAAAAATTGCCGCCGCTGCTCCCGCAGACTCTCCACCGTTCTTCATTGTGTCAATGACTTCCATATTATCTGAATTGATAATGAGACGATTGCAGCCCGTTTTTTGTGCCAGCAGTAAACCAAACCTGAGGGCTAACGCCTCCGCTGTCAGAGCATCCGCACAGTA
>NW_025269076.1:0-1439 GCF_018294505.1 Triticum aestivum | reverse complement strand
ACCGGGCTGTAGCGGGCTAACAGGACTCCGGTACTCAATGCGTGACATTTCCCCGAAGGGACAGACACAGGAACGAAGAAGGACACATGCCGGCCAGCCTAAGTGTTCCAGAGCAGTAGCAAGCTACCATGGCTCAGCGGTAACACTAGGAGACATTTCCCGGTAAGAGAGGCTACTAAAGATAAACAACTAGGTAGTCAGATCCCACACATACCAAGCATTTCAATCATACACACAATATGCTCGATATGTGCAAATACAACGAAGCATCACAACATGACTCTACGACACAATTACTTTATTTAAGGCTCAGGGAGCCATACATAACATACACAAAGGTACGGGTCTCACGACCCAACATTCAAGTCATACAGTCATACAAACCAGCAGCGGAAGTAACTTGTCTGAGTACAGACAACTAGTAAAATAAAAGAGGCTTGGAAAGCCTAGCTATACTACATGGTCCTTCACAAGCTCAGGATCACCACCTGGGCCTTTAGCCTACTCGTTGATGTCAACGTCTACATAGAACACATCAGAAGGGGTTGCAGCGTCTTCTGTAAAAATGTAAATTATAGCAACATGAGTACAAAGGTACTCAGCAAGACTTACATCAGATCCTACATACATGCATATTGTCAAGAAGGGTTGGTGGAGTTATTGCAGCAAGCCAGCTTTGACTCTTGGCTAGACTATCCTACGATACTTCAACTTGAAATGGTTTTGCGCACACGAGTCCACTACCCACCACTTCAATACACTACCGAGGATCCGCCTCCGTCTTCCTACGGAAGAGCCATCCTCGGCACTCACACTTATCTTGAGGCTTTTAGTAGTTTCCATTTACTTGTCTATGAACTGTATAGGCAACCAAGTAGTCCTTTACCGCGGACGCGGCTATTCGAATAGGTTATGATAACCCTGCAGGGGTGTACTTCTTCATACACGCTCTCACCAGTTACCACCGTTTACACGACATGTACTCGGCAACCTTCAAGCGGAAGCCCAACGTGGGTGTCGGCCATGACCTACCTAATCACCTAAGCCTCCAGTCCAGGTTTATCGCCTATCCAGGTTCCATCCGCAGGGAGTCCGGCCGAGGTTTCCCATACGGCCCCGAACGATGTGAACAGGGTTCCCGAGATACCTAACGGGTATTCGGTACACCGTGCCACGTACCTACCGCATCACAGCCCACCCCTACGGTCAGCGCTGTCCACGGCCTCCAGTAGGCTACAAACACCAGAAACTACTTGCAACTCCTGGACGGAGAACTAGGGTGAATAAGAAGCCGAGAGGGTCCATTGGTTTCGGGCCCAATGCATGGTAGTAGATGATTCTTAAATCACACATACAGATCTCAGTGCTTAAGGTCGGCTTCAATGAAACAACCCACCATGTACTCCTACATGGCCTCTCATCGATACCTTTACCAAATC
>NW_025269075.1:0-1439 GCF_018294505.1 Triticum aestivum | reverse complement strand
GGGAGTTCTTGCTCTTCATTTGGACTCAAGACAAAATGTTTTTTTTTCATTTGGGAAAAGAACTTTTGAAAACCTTTTTCTGAATTTGCACTATGGCTTTTGGAAGGTACTTTGCCACTTTCAACTATTCCTTCTTGCCATGGCATAAGTGCAAATCCTCTCTCCTAAACACTCCCTCACCTCTGGATCATGATTTACATCAAATCCAGCAAGTTGAACCTCCCCATGTATTTATTTTCCATTCAAATTCTATTCAAATATTTTCTGCCTTCTATTCTACCTCTTGGAGATTTACAAAGGAACTCCATTTTCTGTTTGGACTTTTACCACCAAACTTCTTTCCCCTCCTAGTCCTTTGAACCCTCAACCTAGAACCATGAAGATCCACTAGTCTCCAGTTCAAAATTTTCAAACTACATCAGCTGCAAGTTTGGACCAGATTTGGCAAATTTGGTGAAATTCATTCAAAACCTTCTCCAAAAATTCCAAATAAATTCATGCAGCCCCTGGGTGCTTTGAGTAGTCATCTCACCAAGTTACAGCTCCAGCAAAATTTACCTCTTTACCAAAACCTACTGTCGAACACCTGCAATGCATGGTCACTGTCAAGTTTCAGTAACTTCAGAGTTTCAGTTCAGTGCTTGCTGTCGTTTTCTTCAGAAACGGGCATCGATCTCGCCAGTACCGCCGCGTCGCCTTGCTCCTCGTCCTCGCCCACTTGTTCCTGCACCGCACGAGCGCCTGGCACCTTGCGGGCGTCGGCGACGGGCAGCAGGAGGTGCGCCGCCCCGTGACCGACGCCGGCGGCGGCTTTGCGGACGCCAGCGGGAGATACGGCGCCGACGACTCCACCCAGCGCCGCCCAAACCACCGGAGCCCGCCGCGTGGCCGTCCACTCCCCCGAATGCACTGCCGCTCTCGTCGTGAACCGCAGGGCGCGGAGCGCGCTCTCTGCCGCCGTTGAGCCTGTGCGGTCACCTCACCGTGGGCAGACGCCATTACGCCAGGGCCAGCTCCGTTTAGCTGCAAAACGAGTCCCGTAACATCCACCGATGCTGCCCGACCGCTCAAACCCTCTGCCAACCCACTGCTCCGCCGTAATCGCTCGCCGGAGATTCTCCGTTCACGGCCACCCCGTCGATCTGCCTATAAATAGAGGTCCCGAGCTTCAACTCGAGCACCTACCAGCCCTGCACTTCCTCTAGAGCACGCCTAGCCACTGGAAGAGCCCCGAGGAGGTCTCCTTCCTCGACTCCGGCCGCCGCGACCCGCCACGGGATCCAGCCCGATTCGCCCCCGTGTGTGCTCCGCAGCCTCCATTCTCTTGCCAGTAACTTCACCATGCATCTCTCGTTCTGACCCGCACTTCAATTTGAAGCTTGCAGCCCTCCACCGGAGTTCCCCATCCTCACCCGAGCCGCCGTCCGCCGGAGATAGTG
>NW_025269074.1:0-1439 GCF_018294505.1 Triticum aestivum | reverse complement strand
CATTTTAAAGTATCCACTTTCACTTGTCTATGAACTGATATAAGTAATCCAGAAGTCCTTTTCCGCGGACACGGCTATTCGAATAGATGATGTTAACCCTGCAGGGGTGTACTTCTTCATACATGTTTCCACCACTTAGCGTCTGCACACGACATGTGCTCGGCAGACTTCAAGCGAAAGCCGACGTGGGTGTAGACCACGACCTACCTAAACACTCAAGTCTCTAGTCCAGGTTTATCGCCTATTCGGGTTCCATCCATGAGGAGATCCGGCCGGAGTTTCGCTCACAGCCCCAAACGATGTGAACAGGGTTCCGTGACACCAAACGGGCGCCCGGTTTACCCGGCCACGTGCCTACCGCATCACAGCCCACCCCTACGGTCAGCGCTGTCCACGGCCTCCAGCATACTACAAACACCAGAAACTACTTGCAACTCCTGGACAGAGAACGAGGGTGAATGAGAAGTCGAGCGGGGTCATATTTCAGGGCCCAATGTATGGTAGTAACTGAATCATGGATCACAAACACAGAACTCAGTTCCTGAGGACGGCTACAATGAGACAACCCACCATGTACTCCTACATGGCCTCTCACCGCTACCTTTACCAAATCGTGTTCACACACTTAGCTCACACACAGTAGGACATGTTCACACGCCTCTGATTCATCCCCGATGAATCAAACCTGACTCAACTCTAAGCAGTAGCAGGCATGACAAACAAGCATGAATGAGTAGGCACAACAGGGCTCAAACAACTCCTACTCATGCTAGTGGGTTTCATCTATTTACTGTGGCAATGACAGGTCATGCAAAGGATAAAGGGGTTCAGCTACCGCAGCAAGTAACAGATAAATCGGTGTTGTTCTAATGCATTAAAAGAGAGCAGGGGCGAGAGAGTAGGATTGTATCGGAATGAACAAGTGGGGTTTGCTTGCCTGGCACTTCTGAAGATAACATTGAGTCTTCATCAGTGTCAACGATCACATCCTCGGTATCACGTCTATCGAGAGGGGACAAATACCGGCAACACAGAAGAAACACGATCAATGCAATGCACAGTATGATGCATGCTATGACATGGCAATATGAATGTGTTTTGAGCTAATGCAACTAGCAACAGATTAAATGAAGTTGGTTTGAATATAAAATTCAAATTCAAACTCCATATGTGATTATTTAAATGCCCTTCATATGATTTGTGCTAAACAGCACCTATAAGTTGTTCTAACATGCATGAAAATGGTACAGATGGATTCCTTGAATTTTTCTGATAATTTTTCATATATAATTTATTTTATTTGGAGTTACGGTTAATTTTCTATGATTTATTGAAGTTTTAGCTATTTTCTGGAATTTCCTGAATATAATTAAATCCAGAAAATACTTTATGACATCAGCAGTGCGTCATGCTTGCATCAGCAAGTCAACAGGGCTGCC
>NW_025269073.1:604-1439 GCF_018294505.1 Triticum aestivum | reverse complement strand
GTACAGGTAGACCCACAGTACGGAATGACAACAGTGGATCTGAAAAATCTTGGGTACACTGACGAACCGTTCGTCCTAGCTAATGATGTGGCACAGGTTATCTATGTGAAGGACATGTCTACCAAACCGAGAAAAAGAAAAGATAAGGAAGCGAATACATCATACGATGAGCCAAAGCGCCACATAGTTCTTTCAGGAAAAAGGGACATCCTGGGAGTGGACGGCAAGACAGACATGTCTGAAGATTATGAAAAGTTTCATGAAATTCCTCCCTTCAATGTCAAGGCTGACCCAAGCATCCTGATAAACAATGAAGATTATCCATGGTTACGGCGCAATAAGCAAATGACACAAGCGAAGAAAAAGTGAAGACTTTCTCCCGCAACTATTATGATGATACCATGCCAACTTTGTAACAGATGATCTTTCGTCCGAAACTCAGATACTTCGAAAGAGATTGTTCGTTTCGTACACGAAGTGCATCCAGTTTTTTCCGTAACCATCTCAACTTTGTTGCACATGCTATGTGGGTGAAATGATCATACCATGCCAACTTTCAACCTTTTCGGAGTTCATTTGAAATGCTTTTCAATTTCAGGGTCTTATAGCTCAAAAAATCAATAAATCCATGAAAAATAACAAATGAAGTCAGAAAGGGTTGAAAATTGATGATGTGTCTTTGAATGGTGCATTTTGAACACAGAAAAAATATGGAGTTCAAATAAGTTCAAGAAAATGAAATCCCTTTGTAACAGATGATCTTTCGTCCAAAACCCTGATACTTCGAAAGAGATTGTCCGTTTTGTACACGAAGTGCATCCAGTTTTTGCCGTAA
>NW_025269073.1:0-594 GCF_018294505.1 Triticum aestivum | reverse complement strand
GTCTTATAGCTCAAAAAATCAATAAATGCATGAAAAATAACAAATGAAGTCAGAAAGGGTTGAAAATTGATGATGTGTCTTTGAATGGTGCATTTTGAACACAGAAAAAATATGGAGTTCAAATAAGTTAAAGAAAATAAAATCCCTTTGTAACGGATGATCTTTCGTCCGAAACCCTGATACTTCGAAAGAGATTGTCCTTTTTGTACACGAAGTGCATCCAGTTTTTGCCGTAACCATCTCAACTTTGTTGCACATGCTATGTGGGTGAAATGATGATACCATGCCAACTTTCAACCTTTTCGGAGTTCATTTGAAATGCTTTTCAATTTCAGGGTCTTATAGCTCAAAAAAGCAAAAGGAATCAACTAAAAAGTTTTTATAAACCTCTAGTATTTTTTGTTCAACTTAAAAATAACCTAAAATTACTAAATAGAGTATAATGATAAAATACTGTAATATTAAGTTATTCATAAACTAGTGCTTCACATACATTTTAAAACTATAAGTATTTAGTACAAATAAAAAAATAAAAAGCAAAAAATAAAACAAAAGAAGAAAACAAAAAATTCAAATTTTAAAACTAATGGCACT
>NW_025269072.1:842-1439 GCF_018294505.1 Triticum aestivum | reverse complement strand
TAGTGTAAAATTATTTGTACTAGGCTATAGAGCTAGTTCAACTCTAGTGTAAAATTATTTGAACTAGCTTATAGAGCTAGTTCAACTCTAGTGTAAAATTATTTGACCTAGCTTATAGTGCTAGTTCAACTCTAGTGTAAAATTATTTGAACTAGCTTATACAGCTAGTTCAACTCTAGTCTAAAATTATTTGTACACGCTTATAGAGCTAGTTAAACTCAAGTGTAAAATTATTTGTACTAGGCTATAGGGCTAGTTCAACTGTAGTGTAAAATTATTTGAACTAGCTTATAGAGATAGTTCAACTCTAGTGTAAAATTAATTGAACTAGCTTATAGAACTAGTTCAACTCTAGTGTAAAATTATTTGTACTAGACTATAGAGGTAGTTCAACTCCAGTGTAAAATTATATGTACAACCTTATAGAGCTAGTTCAACTCTAGTTCAAAATTATTTGTACTAGGCTATAGAGCTAGTTCAACTGTAGTGTAAAATTATTTGTACTAGACTATAGAGCTATATCAACTCTAGTGTAAAATTATTTGTACAAGCTTATGAAGGTAGTTCAACTCTAGTGTAAAATTAATTGAACTAGCT
>NW_025269072.1:0-832 GCF_018294505.1 Triticum aestivum | reverse complement strand
CTAGCTTATAGTGCTAGTTCAACTCTAGTGTAAAATTATTTGAACTAGCTTATAGAGCTAGTTCAACTCTAGTCTAAAATTATTTGTACTAGGATATAGAGGTAGTTCAACTCTAGTGTAAAATTAATTGAACTAGCTTATAGAACTAGTTCAACTCTAGTGTAAAATTATTTGTACTAGACTATAGAGGTAGTTCAACTCCAGTGTAAAATTATATGTACAAGCTTATAGAGCTAGTTCAACTCTAGTGCAAAATTATTTGTACTAGGCTATAGAGCTAGTTCAACTGTAGTGTAAAATTATTTGTACTAGACTATAGAGCTAGTTCAACTCTAGTGTAAAATTATTTGTACAAGCTTATAAAGGTAGTTCAACTCTAGTGTAAAATTATTTGTAATAGGCTATAGAGCTAGTTCAACTCTAGTGTAAAATTATTTGAACTAGCTTATAGAGCTAGTTCAACTCTAGTGTAAAATTATTTGAACAAGCTTATAGAGCTAGTTCAACTCTAGTGTAAAATTATTTGAACTAGCTTATAGAGCTAGTTCAACTCTAGTCTAAAATTATTGCTACAAGCTTATAGAGCTAGTTCAACTCTAGTGTAAAATTATTTGTACTAGGCTATACAACTAGTTCAACTGTAGTGTAAAATGATTTGAACTAGCTAATAGAGCTAGTTCAACTCTAGTTTAAAATTATTTGTACAAGCTTATAGAGCGAGTTCAACTGTAGTGTAAAATTATTTGTACTAGGCTATAGAGCTAGTTCAACTGTAGTGTAATATTATTTGAACTAGCTTATAGAGATAGTTCAACTCCAGTGTAAAATTATT
>NW_025269071.1:0-1439 GCF_018294505.1 Triticum aestivum | reverse complement strand
TTTATTATTTTGCACGTTTACGGTAAGTTTTAGCTCGCTGCTCATTATTCACGCGTCTAGCGGCGGCAAGCGTGTTCTGAAAGGGGTCGAAACCATGGTAAATAGGCACTGGTGCAGTTGAACCGTGGTAAAACTCGTCTCCGTAGTTGAGCGGGAGCGGCCAAAGGAATGTGCAATCGTGTGTGTAGTGGAGCTGGGAGGGGCAAGCATAAGGGACGAAGACGGGGGTAACATGTCGGATGCGATCATACCAGCACTAAAGCATCGGATCCCATCAGAACTCCGAAGTTAAGCGTGCTTGGGCGAGAGTAGTACTAGGATGGGTGACCTCCTGGGACGTCCTCGTGTTGCATTCCCTTTTTAATTTTTTTGCACCGCGTGCAAAACAAAACGCACGAGCGCGACGTATGTTTAGCACGTTTTATTATTTTGCACGTTTACGGTAAGTTTTAGCTCGCTGCTCATTATTCACGCGTCTAGCGGCGGCAAGCGTGTTCTGAAAGGGGTCGAAACCATGGTAAATAGGCACTGGTGCAGTTGAACCGTGGTAAAACTCGTCTCCGTAGTTGAGCGGGAGCGGCCAAAGGAATGTGCAATCGTGTGTGTAGTGGAGCTGGGAGGGGCAAGCATAAGGGACGAAGACGGGGGTAACATGTCGGATGCGATCATACCAGCACTTAAGCACCGGATCCCATCAGAACTCCGAAGTTAAGCGTGCTTGGGCGAGAGTAGTACTAGGATGGGTGACCTCCTGGGAAGTCCTCGTGTTGCATTCCCTTTTTAATTTTTTTGCACCGCGTGCAAAACAAAACGCACGAGCGCGACGTATGTTTAGCACGTTTTATTATTTTGCACGTTTACGGTAAGTTTTAGCTCGCTGCTCATTATTCACGCGTCTAGCGGCGGCAAGCGTGTTCTGAAAGGGGTCGAAACCATGCTAAATAGGCACTGGTGCAGTTGAACCGTGGTAAAACTCGTCTCCGTAGTTGAGCGGGAGCGGCCAAAGGAATGTGCAATCGTGTGTGGAGTGGAGCTGGGAGGGGCAAGCATAAGGGACGAAGACGGGGGTAACATGTCGGATGCAATCATACCAGCACTAAAGCACCGGATCCCATCAGAACTCCGAAGTTAAGCGTGCTTGGGCGAGAGTAGTACTAGGATGGGTGACCTCCTGGGAAGTCCTCGTGTTGCATTCCCTTTTTATTTTTTTTGCACCGCGTGCAAAACAAAACGCACGAGCGCGACGTATGTTTAGCACGTTTTATTATTTTGCACGTTTACGGTAAGTTTTAGCTCGCTGCTCATTATTCACGCGTCTAGCGGCGGCAAGCGTGTTCTGAAAGGGGTCGAAACCATGGTAAATAGGCACTGGTGCAGTTGAACCGTGGTAAAACTCGTCTCCGTAGTTGAGCGGGAGCGGCCAAAGGAATGTGCAATCG
>NW_025269070.1:0-1439 GCF_018294505.1 Triticum aestivum | reverse complement strand
TTTGGGTAAAGATTTGATGGATTTTGGAATAAGGAGTGGCAAGAGCCTAAGCTTGCGGATGCCCATCGCACCCCAAGGTAAAATTCAAGGACAACCAAAATCCTAAGCTTGGGGATGCCCCGGAAGGCATCACCTCTTTCGTCTTCGTCCATCAGTAACTTTACTTGAGGCTATATTTTTATTCACCACATGATATGTGTTTTGCTTGGAGCGTCTTGTATGATTTGAGTCTTTGCTTATTAGTTTAGCACAATCATCCTTGCTGTACACACCTTTTGGAGAGACACACATGAATCGGAATTTATTAATTTTGCTCTAGCGCTTCACTTATATCTTTTAGAGCACGATGGTGGTTTTATTTTATAGAAATTATTTATCTCGCATGCTTCACTTATATCATTTTGAGAGTCTTTTAGAACAGCATGGTAATTAGTCCTAATATGATAGGCATCCAAGATGAGTATAATAAAAACTTTCATAAAAAGTGCATTGAATACTACGAGAAGTTTGATACTTGATGATTGTTTTGAGATATGAAGATGATAATATTAGAGTCGTGCTAGTTGAGTAGTTGTGAATTTGAGAAATACTTGTGTTGAAGTTTGCAAGTCCCGTAGCATGCACGTATGGTGACAGTTGTGTGACAAATTTGAAACATGAGGTGATCTTTGATTGTCATCCTTATGAGTGGCGGTCGGGGACGAGCGATGGTCTTTTCCTACCAATCTATCCCCCTAGGAGCATGCGCGTAATGCTTGGTTTTTATGACTTGTAGATTTTTGCAATAAGTATGTGAGTTCTTTATGACTAATGTTGAGTCCATGGATTATACGCACTCTCACATTTCCATCATTGCTAGCCTCTTCGGTACCGTGCATTGCCCTTTCTCACCTTGAGAGTTGGTGCAAACTTCGCCGGTGCATCCTGTTGGGGAACGTAGCAGAAATTCAAAATTTTCCTACGTGTCACCAAGATCTATCTATGGAGAGACTAGCAACGAGGGGAAGGAGAGTGCATCTACATACCCTTGTAGATCGCTAAGCGGAAGAGTTCAAGTGAACGGGGTTGATGGAGTCGTACTCGTCGTGATTCAGATCACCGATGATCCTAGTGCCGAACGGACGGCACCTCCGCGTTCAACACACGTACAGCTCGACGATGTCTCCCACGCCTTGATCCAGCAAGGAGAGAGGGAGAGGTTGAGGAAGACTCCATCCAGCAGCAGCACAACGGCGTGGTGGTGATGGAGGAGCGTGGCAATCCTGCAGGGCTTCGCCAAGCACCTACGGGAGAGGAGGAGGTGTCACGGGAGGGAGGGAGGCGCCAAGGGCTCAGGTGTGGATGCCCTCCCTCCCCTCCACTATATATAGGGGCAGGGGAGAGGGGGGAGGCGCAGCCTTGCCCCTTCCTCCAAGGAAGGGGTGCGGCTAAGAGGGGGG
>NW_025269069.1:0-1439 GCF_018294505.1 Triticum aestivum | reverse complement strand
AGCTGGGCCAGTCGGCCCAGGTGAGGGGGGGGGGTTCTTCCCTTCTTTTTTTTGCTTGTTTTCTGTTTTTCTATTTTATTTCTTTTCTGTTACTGTTTTATTTTATTCTAGTTTTATAAAACATAAAAGTTGTACCTTAAAAAGTAACACTAATTATACCTCTACCACAAAAAGGTTTAACCCCCAAATAATATAGTTTAGTATTTTATAAAATACCAAAGCATTTATGTATTTGTCTTACCTACTGTTTAATTAATTAAATGCATTTAGAACTTTTATAAAAATGTGGTTTCTCCACCAACATTACTTATGAATTATTTGTCACATTTAGAACATTTTAGTTTTGACTTTTGAAAACGTTTATTGTTTGCTTGATTTTGAATATGAGTTTAAATCGGTTCCGAACTAACACGAGATTAGCGAAAATAATCGAAGTGATGTGGCATCATTAGCAGAGGATTACTGTAGCTTGATTACCCGGGCGTCACAATTCTCCTCCACTACAAGAAATCTCGTCCCGAGATTTAAGCGGTGGATTAAGGGGGGAAAGGTGCTCGTAGCGAAAAACCTAATGAGTCTTCTCGGTCTTGGCTGCCCTTTCGAAGAGGTTGATCCCTTCCGTTGATGTCTTCATTTCTTTGCTTCAGGTCATCATGGTGAAGTCGGCATCCTTTTCTTTGGGAACTCCAACGTACTTATGAATAGGTAAGGTGCAGCTTCTACAACGATAGGATTTTATAAGGGAAAATCTTCTGGGGGTTTCCCAAGTATGAACATATGAGTATCTCTCGAGCTGAACAAACGAAACACATCGAGAGCAAAGTAAGACGGTGCAATAAGAATTTTCAAGCGAATAGGCAATCGTTCATTGCCTGGAACAGAGTGTGAATGGGGTTCTGTGACGCCCGGATAATTAGGCTACAGTAATCCCAAGATAATGATGCCACGTCACCACGGTTACTGTTGTTAATTTCGTGTTAGTTCAAAATCGATTCGAAATTAAAACTTAAAATAAAGTCAAATGGTAAAGATTTTCAAATATTAAAACTAAGATGTTGGGGTGTTGCCAAATAATGCATAGATAATTATTGTGGAGAAACCACACTTTTATAAAACGTTTAAAGACTCTAAAGTAATTAAAACGCAGCTATGACGATTAATTAAATGCCCTTTTAAAAATAATAATAATGCAAACTATTTTAATTAGGTGTCATACTTATTGGAGCAGTAGATTAAATTATAACATTAATTTAGGAGTTGTATTTATATTTTATAAAACAACAATTAAAAGAATGAACTAGAAAAGAAAATTAAATAAAAAGAAAAAGAAAAAAAAACAGAACTAACACACACCCAAAAAAAAAGGAAAGAGAAAGCCCCCCCTGGGCCGTGGCCCAACTGGGCCAACCCAACCGGCCCAGCCGGCCACCCCACCAGGC
>NW_025269068.1:0-1439 GCF_018294505.1 Triticum aestivum | reverse complement strand
TCCTTCTTTCCTTACAAAAGCGACATCTATCTCCCTACTCCTTCCTTCCCCTCTACCTTCATTGCCTTCATCCATCCTTATTTTAGCATTGTCCTCGCTTTAAAAGTTTATCATCTCACCTTGCCACCACCCCAAACCTTTTATTACTGTTAGCAAATCTATGGAATGACCCTCGCATGCCGTGAGACATGATGACATGAAAAAAAATCAAAGAGTAATAAAACAACAAGACCTCCATTCGTACCAGGTTTAGAAAAAGCTTTGAGATAATGATAGTACTAACTTTCTAGTTCTATTACCCTAATACCCCTTCTCTGCCACGGGAAAAAGGCATGGAGTACCTACACACGCAACCCCATAAGCTCCAAAGTTCCTCTCCGTCAGCAAGACAAAAAACAGAATTGTAATATATATATATATATATATATATATATATATATATATATATATATGTATGTATATGTATATTTATGTAGTATGATGCCCGTGGGTTGCCACGGAATAACAAAAACACATGGATCATACAATTGTTCTAGTGTGTTGGCAATGGAATAACAAAAACACATGTATGACCCAATTGTTCTAATTCAGAATTGTATGTGTCAAGCATGACGCGGTGTGGTTTCATTGATATTCCAGTGGCAAATGCAGATTATTTCTCCTTCTTTCCTTACAAAAGCGACATCTATCTCCATACTCCTTCCTTCCCCTCTACCTTCATTGCCTTCATCCGTCCTTATTTTAGCATTGTCCTTGCTTTAAAAGTTTATCATCTCACCTTGCCACCACCCCAAACCTTTTATTACTGTTAGCAAATCTATGGAATGACCCTCGCATGCCGTGAGACATGATGACATGAAAAAAAATCAAAGAGTAATAAAACAACAAGACCTCCATTCGTACCAGGTTTAGAAAAAGCTTTGAGAGAATGATAGTAGTAACTTGCTTGTTCTATTACCCTAATACCCCTTCTCTGCCACGGGAAAAAGGCCAGGAGTACCTACACACGCAACCCCACAAGCTCCAAAGTTCCTCTCCGTCAGCAAGACAGAAAACAGAATTGTAATATATATATACATAGACATATATATATATATATATATATATATGTATATATATATATATATATATATGTATATATATATATATATAGTATGATGCCCGTGCGTTGCCACAGAATAACAAAAACACATGGATCATACAATTGTTCTAGTGCGTTGGCAATGGAATAACAAAAACACATGTATGACCCAATTGTTCTAATTCAGAATTGTATGTGTCAAGCATGACGCGGTGTGGTTTCATTGATATTCCAGTGGCAAATGCAGATTATTTCTCCTTCTTTCCTTACAAAAGCGACATCTATCTCCCTACTCCTTCCTTCCCCTCTACCTTCATTGCCTTCATCCGTCCTTATTTTAGCATTGTCCTTGCTTTAA
>NW_025269067.1:0-1439 GCF_018294505.1 Triticum aestivum | reverse complement strand
CAAATTGGATGACCCAATTCTAAATTGATTAACTCAATTAATTGTGAGGCCTTAAAAATTAGAAAGCAAAGTGTATAGTATAGAAGAATAGAATCGTGGAGCTTTGAGAAATTGTTGGCTCGGTTAAAATCGGATGACCCAATTTTAATTGAATACCTCAATTGAATGTAGGCTCATTAAAACTAGAGAGCTTAGTGTTGTAGAGGATGCCCAGTCTTGAGTTCTTATCATTAGTTTGATATTGCTGACCAAGTACTTAAAACGGCCTAGTTCCAGCAAGGGATTGTGTACACTCCACATATACACTGATCCATTCCTATATATCAATGAAAAAATAGAGAATAATTACTATTTAATCAATCTGTACGTACGCGACAGCGTTGTCCTAGTTTCTAGGAAAAAAACAGGCAAGGCTCTAGCTCTTAATGCTAATTAAGATGTTATCCTTTGCTGGACGTAATTTCTTACCAACGTCACATAGTACTATTAGACAACAATGCAATTAGTACCGAGCTTATTGAAAGCAACAACTCCTTTGCATTGGAAAACTAGTAGCAATATTTGGATGGTTGTCACGGAGATTGCCCACTAAGTATTGTTTAATTGCTTCTTAACCACATCAACAATATGTTTTCCAGAATGTTGGAAGTCTTTTGATATAGGGACATTTACAACTATGCCCCTAATTTGCGCCCACTCTCAGATTTACCCCTAATTTCAAAGCCTGCTCAAATTTGCCCCTCCGCCGTTAGGTGCACTTATAGAAATACCCTTCTATGCCGTTACCGTCCGGTCAAAGCCGGTCAAAGGTCTTTGACCATCCTGAAAAAAATAGCAAAAAAAATCAAAAAAATCTGAAATTTTGTGGGATCAAAGATACTCAGGTTCGCAAGGTGCGTGCAAAGTTGCATGCTGTTCGTACATTTCAAGAGCTCGTGTCAGAGAAAAAACAATAAATATGTAAGCCCGAGAATAGTAAATTCAAAAAAATATATAAGAAAATTCAAAAAATATTAAATTTTTTGGCATCAAAGAGGCTCGGGTCTGCAAGCTGCGTGAAATTTTTTGTTGTGTTTGGACATTGGAGGGGCTTGTGGAGAAAAAAAACAAAATTTGGCTCGGGAAAAAACTTGAGAAAAAATGACTATTTTGTTTTTTCTTGCTAGAGCTCCTCGCATGTAGCAAGCTAGGGGTCTCCATAATTGCAAACAAGGGCATGGATGGATAGATCACTACAAGATTAACAAAACATCCTTACTGATCATCCTCAAAAGAGGCACGGATCACTAGGAAACAACAAGAACATATGGCATCATGAGATAAACAGCTCCAGGACTTAGTGAAATTGCTAAGTCCCTGAAAACAGAATTAGCAAGTGCACCACTTTGCAAGCTTGCACAAGTCACCACACACATCACAAAAATACATGGGTTGCACCT
>NW_025269066.1:0-1439 GCF_018294505.1 Triticum aestivum | reverse complement strand
TGAGAAGATATTCAGAGAATCACGAGCCACCGGTATGTTACTAAGCTCGAGAACAATCTTGCTTTTCAGGGCAAGACGATATGATCAATTGAGTAAGAATTTGAAATAATCCTAACTCATCGATCGAGGAGTGAACCAGGAGAATGGACTAGGTAGCACGATCAATCTTAGAATGATGATTCAATAACCAACACACTAAGAATAAAATTATTGTCCTTTAACTACCCAGCAACGAGGTTGCTAGGCGTATTGATTTCACACATCACAATTCATTTGTCGGTATTCCGGTTGCATCAACACGAAGACCGAGGAATGACTAATGACGGCAAGAAGTATCACTGTACCAGGAGTTCATAGGATGGGGTGCAATTCCTATAACAATCCCGATTTAAAGATGGTAATACTCCAAGGTAGAACAGAACGAAAGCTGGATTAGCAATTTGATCTGCGGAGCACAACTTCTCTGACCCAATCCTGGATATGGAAGAGGTACTGGAGTTTGTTTCTCCTAGTCATTCTGCGATAGAATGGCTTGACGGACCACAAGAGTAATAGGCATCGATAAACGAAGGCACGCATACTCTTGGCTATCAATTGATAGACGAGGGTCAGAATGCAACTACGGAGAGACAACTCAAGGAACATATGATTTTCTGAGTTGTGGATGCATGGTTTAGCATGTCGAACGAATTCCACATGTTTCTTCCGGATAACCCATGCAGAAAAGTAGAACTGGCAGAGTCACAATATATAACGGAGAACTCATCAAGAATAATCCTGTTGTGATATTTCAGTTCAACGAGGAACTTCTGCCATAAGTAGTTCATGGTATTTGGAAGAAGAAGATACCACGGACTTTAAGGACTATCGCAAAGGTTACTAATATCCTAAAGGAACTAGCAAACACTATCAACATGAAGTAAGTAGAGTGAATCTCGGGTTCAAAGCCCAAGGAATAGAA
The DNA here is from genome assembly GCF_018294505.1 of Triticum aestivum. Classification (NCBI taxonomy): domain Eukaryota; kingdom Viridiplantae; phylum Streptophyta; class Magnoliopsida; order Poales; family Poaceae; genus Triticum; species Triticum aestivum. Next base: position 478 of record NW_025269066.1, on the reverse strand, counting down.
TACCTACTACTAAGTGGCATCACGGGATGCTTTCGAGAATAAAAGCCAGAATCATCACACTGGGGATCACAAAACATTGCTAGATTACTAGGTGACTCCCTAAACACCTAGGGCCATAATAGTATCTCCAACATATATGTCAAGGTAACGGAGTACCTCAACTCACTGATTAGTGTGGCTAATCTGGCCCAAGGGAACATCGAAACGGGAAGAAAGGATTTGCAAATTGCATCAGATTGTATAGAAACCTGGGATGACTCGGACAGCATAACGGCTGTAAATGCTCAGAAAGGATTTGAGACATTCACAAAAATGGTGACATAACCACTTAGAAGCACAATATCAAGGTCTCGAGATCAATAATTAACATACAGAAGTAGTAGGAACTGAAACGAGGCTTAAGTCCAACAATATTATAAGTCTACGGATTAGTAACACGTGATCCTGATGGAAAGAAGAGATAGCCTAGTTCTTAATC
>NW_025269065.1:0-1439 GCF_018294505.1 Triticum aestivum | reverse complement strand
TCTATGAATCTTGATTCTTGAACGTGATGCCTATGTACATGATCATTGCCTTGGATATCGTCATAATTATTTGCTCTTCTGTCAATTGCCCAACAGTAATTTGTTTACCCACCGTATGCTATTTTTTCGAGAGAAGCCTCTAGTGAAATCTATGGCCCCCGGGTCCATTTCCTATCATATTAAAACCAAAAATACCTTGCTGCACTTTTTGTTTGTTTATTGTATTTTGTGTTTTTGCTAGATCTATTTATCTAATCTCATACAATTTAATCTATCTCAATACCGAGAAGGGATTGACAACCCCTCTTACGCGTTGGGTTGCAAGTTTTTGTTGTTTGTCTGCAGGTGCTGTTTACATAGTGTTGTTTGGTTCTCCTACTGGATTGATAACCTTGGTTTCATAAATGAGGAAAATACTTACCTTTCATGTGGTACATCATCCTCTCCTCTTCGGAGAAAAATCAACGCAGATACAAGCAATCAATGAACAAAAAACTTGACACAACGACAATGAGCATGACACTTGTTTTTGCGAATAACGAGCATGACTCAGAAGCACGTGTATGGTGTATCTAAAGGTATACGAGTTAGATTAAACATTCAACTCTCATCTAGATGAGAATTAGCAAAACCAATCCAAAACGGTCCAACAAAATACGCACGTGCAAACAGGTCGACTAGTAGACACAAGACACACTACGCGACACCGGCCCCGCGTGACAAAAAGGACACGCAATAAATATTTGCACAACAGTTAAAGTTAAAAGATGATAGAGTGAAAAAGGTTGATGAATTTAAAACAAATAAATAAAGAAGAAAGAAACGGGAAATAAAAAAAGAAAAGGAAATGGTAAAATACAAAGCATAATAAAAAACCAAAGATCATGATTTGACAAAAATGAGAAAAACATCCTAGTCATGGCACGGCCTTAAAAAGAAAAGGAAAAACGCAGACAACAGCCAAAAAACAAAGCACTATAGTATAATAAAGGCATGAGACAAGCGAACAGCCCAGGCTCGCACATGGGAGACACTCTAAGGAGGTTATTTGTAAATTGCACAAATCTTATAGCAGTTTGATCCTGTGGTTGTGAAGAGTTAAATACACCGCAGGTGCCTTAACTTGTCCGTCGCGGTCAGTTTGGTACCTAAACATGAAAAATACACAAAATAGGTGCTACAACTTGTCCGAACGTTCAAATACGGTGCCTTCATCCGTATGCGTGTGTATAGACTGTCCACATGGCATGCTAGCTGGCCGTTGGCCCACATGTCAGTGAGACTTAGCTGGAGAGCCGCCGGGTGACCCAAGGGTGAGGATTTTTTTGCAGATAACCCCTCATATTGTATTTAACAATATTGTAGAAAAGCCCCTGAATTAAATACATGGGTCCCATCTGTCGATATTATGTGAGAAAAAACAAGTAAACTGTGGGGAT
>NW_025269064.1:0-1439 GCF_018294505.1 Triticum aestivum | reverse complement strand
GAGTAGAATACCTACTACTAAGTAGCATCACGGAATGCTTTCGAGAATAAAGGCCAGAATCTTCACACTAGGACACAAATCATTGCTAGATTACTAGGTGACTCCCTAAAACACATAGGGTCATAATAATAGCTCCAACATATATGTCAAGGCAATAATTTACCTCAACTCACCGATTAGTGTGGTTAATCTGGCCCAAAGGAACATCGGAATGGGAGGAAGGAATTTTGCAAATGCATCAGACTGTTTGGAAACCTGGGATGACTCGGACAGCATAACGGCTGTAAATGCTCAGAAAAGATTTGAGACATTCACAAAAATGGTGGCATAACCACTCAGAAGCACAATATCAAGGTTTCGAGATCAACAGTTAACATACGGAAGTAGTAGGAGCTGAACTGAGGCTTGAATCAACAATCTTATAAGTCTACGGATTAGTAACACGTGATCCTGATAGAAAGAAGAGATAGCCTAGTTCTTAATCCCCGTAGAAGATAAGATGATGACTCAGATCAGAAGGGCATAAGGTATAAGGAGTAAAAAGAGCCTTACGTTCCATCCCACAATCAATTCCCTTATATAACTAAAGCATTTCTAGACTCAACTTCGACCAGTTGGCTTGGTAATCCTACAGGCAGTCAAGCTCTGATACCAACGCTGTCAGGACCCCGACTCAATGCCACATCGATCTAGCATGTAACACCTCATATCACTTTGCGGCCTCACGCACGGTATTCCCACGGGTGTCGCCTTACCTTAGCCCGGGACCGTTTGCGCCTTTTGGCACACGTATATGACGGTGTCGCTAGCATCCATATGATAAGGAGCCCGGGCTGACATGGCTAGTCGTAAACCCAAAGTGGCACAGACTTACAGGGACAGGCATCCATGACCCAACATCGAACGTGTCGGTCATCAGCGAGTGAATCCAGGCTGTAGCACTGGGCTAGCAGGACTCTGGTGAACCGGGCTGTAGCGGGCTAACAGGACTCTAGTATTCATCACGTGACATTTCCCCGAAGGGACAGACACAGGAACGAAGAAGGACACATGCCGGCCAGCCTAAGTGTTCCGGAGCAGTAGCAAGCTACCATGGCTCAGTGGAAACACTAGGAGACATTTCCCGGTAAGAGAGGCTACTAAAGATAAACAACTAGATGGTCAGATCCCACACATACCAAGCATTTCAATAACACACACACAATATGCTCGATATGTGCAAATACAACATGGCATCACAACATGACTCTACGACTCAAGTAATTTATTCAATAGGCTCCGAGGAGCGAGGTATTACAAACAGGGGTCTCACGACCCAACATTCAGAGCATACAAGTCAAAGCACAAGCGGAAGCTATCATGTCTGAGTACAGACATCTAGAAATGAAAAAGGCTGAGAAGCCTGACTATCTACCAGATCCTGCCGAGGGCACAAGATC
>NW_025269063.1:0-1439 GCF_018294505.1 Triticum aestivum | reverse complement strand
ACCGAAGTCTCTCTGCAAAAACATAAAATAGGCAAACGTGAGTACAAATGTACCCAGCAAGACTTACATCAGAGCTAACTACATATGCATCATTATCAACAAAGGGGAATGGTGGGGTTTAACTGCAGCAAGCCAGCTTTGACTCGGTGGCTATCCTGAACTACGACTGCAAGTAACTCTTTTGAGGTGGCGCACACGAGTCCACATATTCACCATATCAATACACCACTATGGATCCGCTCCCGTCTCCCTACGAGAACGCCATCCATAGCACTCACGCTTATCTTGCGTATTTTAGAGTATCCACTTTCACTTGTCTATGAACTGATATAAGCAACCCAGAAGTCCTTTTCCGAGGACACGGCTATTCGAATAGATGATGTTAACCCTGCAGGGGTGTACTTCTTCACACACGCTCTCACCACTTACCGCCGTTTACACGACATGTACTCGGCAACCTTCAAGCGGAAGCCCAACGTGGGTGTCGGCCACGGCCTACCTAAACACCTAAGTCTCTAGTCCAGGTTTATCGCCTATTCGGGTTCCATCCATGAGGAGATCCGGCCGGAGTTTCGCTCACAGCCCCAAACGATGTGAACAGGGTTCCGTGACACCAAATGGGCGCCCGGTATACCCGGCCACGTGCCTACCGCATCACAGCCCACCCCTACGGTCAGCGCTGCGCACGGCCTCCAGCATACTACAAACACCAGAAACTACTTGCAACTCCTGGACAGAGGACAAGGGTGATTAAGAAGCCGAGAGGGTCCATTGGTTTCGGGCCCAATGCGTGGTAGTAGCTGAATCATGGATCACAAACACAGAACTCAGTTCCTGAGGACGGCTGCAATGAGACAACCCACCATGTACTCCTACATGGCCTCTCACCGCTACCTTTACCAAATCGTGTTCACACACTTAGCTCACACACAGTAGGACATGCTCACAAACCTCTGATTCATCCTCGATGAATCAGACCTGACTCAACTCTAAGCAGTAGCAGGCATGACAAACAAACATGAATGAGTAGGCACAACAGGGCTCAAACAACTCCTACTCATACTAGTGGGTTTCATCTATTTACTGTGGAATGACAGGTCATGCAAAGGATAAAGGGGTTCAGCTACCGCAGCAAGTAACAGATGAATCGTTGTTGTCCTAATGCAGTAAAAGAGAGCAGGAGCGAGAGAGTGGGATTGTATCGGAATGAACAAGGGGGTTTTTGCTTGCCTGGCACTTCTGAAGATAACATTGAGTCTTCATCAGTGTCAACGATCACATCATCGGTATCACGTCTATCGAGAGGGGACAAATACCGGCAACACAGAAGGGAACACAATCAATGCAATGCACAATATGATGCATGATCATGACATGGCAAAATGAATGTGTTTTGAGCTAATGCAACTAGCAACAGATTAAATGAAGTTGGTTTGAAT
>NW_025269062.1:0-1439 GCF_018294505.1 Triticum aestivum | reverse complement strand
TAAAGCGACTATAAGCATCAACGAAACTGATATAGTAATTATGACCACTGACAGAAGTCTGAGCAGGACCCCATACATCTGAAAACACAAGTTCTAAAGGATGTTTCACCTCACGACTGGACTCCGAAAAAGGAAGTTGATGACTCTTCCCCTGCTGACAAGCATCACACACTGCTACATCTTTATGACTAGACAAACTAGGAAGCTCATGACGACGCAAAATATGACGGACAATAGGTGTGGCCGGGTGACCAAGACGAGCATGCCACTGTGACGGAGAGACCCGAACTCCACTGAAAACACGAGCGACACCAGGATGCTCCAGACGGTAGAGGCCCTGGCACAACCGCCCACTAAGAAGAATGTCCCTCGTGCCCCGATCCTTAATAAAAAGATCAAAAGGGTGAAATTCACAAAGCACATTATTATCACGTGTGAGTTTAGGAACTGAAAGAAGATTACGGGTCACAGATGGAACTCGAAGAACATTGCGTAGCTGAAGACTCCTATTGGCATGTCTAGTGAGAAGAAATGCTTGACCAATATGAGAGATGTGCATACCTGCTCCATTGGCGGTGTGGATCTTGTCGGAGCCATGATAGGGTTCACGAGTGTGAAGCTTCCCCATCTCGCTGGTTAGATGCTCTGTCGCCCCAGAGTCCATGTACCAGTGTGGATCGATGGAGTAGGACTGAGTGTGTCCCTGTTGCTTCTGCGGCGCGGGACGATCAGCCATGGCGACCTGACGGGCATTGTTGCGTGTATCTTTGCCGTCATTGCCAAGACCAAGGAAGCTTCGCTGGAAGCACTTATGACACTTGGAGGCCCAGTGCCCATCGCGGCCACAAAGCTGACACACACGTGGACCGCCAGCCCCCGGTAAGGTCGCAGTAGGTGGGGGGGCCGAGGCGGGCGACGGTGGCAGCCCCAAGGGAGACCGGGGTGATGAAGAAGAGCGGCCACCCTTGGTGGCGGCGTTGGCCAAGAGGGAGCCAGTGCCCCTGGCGCGGCGAGTCTCGACCCGTTGCTCAGTGAGAAGGAGCCGAGAGAAAACCTCGTGTGCCAGCATGGGTGTCGAGTTGCCCCGCTCGTTGATGATCTCGACTAAGGCATCATACTCCTCATCAAGACCATTGACAATAAACGAGTTGAACTCGGAGTCGGTGAGGGGCTGTCCAATGGAGGCCAATGTGTCGGCGAGGCCCTTGACCTTGTTGTAGAACTCAGTGGCAGTGGAGTCAAGCTTCTGACACTCTCCAAGCTGACGACGGAGTGCAAAGACACGAGCCTGGGACTGCGCTGCAAAGGTGCGCTCAAGGATGGTCCAGGCCTCATGAGACGTCTTCGCGAAGACAACAAGGCCGGCAACTGCCGGCGAGAGCGACCCCTGGATGGAGGAGAGGTTCGCCTGGTCCTGCCCCGTCCAGACGCGATGGGCC
>NW_025269061.1:0-1439 GCF_018294505.1 Triticum aestivum | reverse complement strand
TCAAACAATCAGTAGACATGAACCTGCAGCTTGCTGAAGTTACAAACTGATATGTTATACAATTTGCACATACGGTATATGAGAGTTCATTTCAGTTAATTTCAACCAGTGTCACCACAATTAGTTTTTGTGCCACTTGAACCACACTTTGGACTTGGTGAATGTGTCGATGTGATCTTTTTTGTCACTGCACTAGGATGGAGGCAATAGATCAAAGTTTCTCTAAAAAGGAATAGTATTGTTGAATCTGGTACAATTGGATCAAAGCCACCCAATGTGTGCCAACGACCAGAACGGTTCTTAAAACCGACTATATGTAGATCACGAGTGCAGATCGCGAGGGTGCCTTTTTTAACCAGATATTCTACCATATTTATCATGATCCAATCCATGGTGGAGCGTGGATCCTATCACTCTTTGTGGCAAGGAACGTACTACGTGGTACATCAAGAGCACACGGAAGAAATGGTATTTTGTTATGCTCCAATTGTTAGATAGGCTAGTAGTTGTGTACGTGACATAGTTGTCACGGTGTAACTTGTGTACGTACGTGGAGTTGTATCCCGAGCAGGTTGTTGATTAGACTGATCTCTATCTTGTGTATAGACTTGGACTAGGGGTCAAGCCATAACAACAACCTGCCGATCTTGTATCTGGTTCTTTATATAAACACGTACGCGTCCCTGTCACAGATGACATATGCTTCCACCATCGTAGTCTTTACATGGTAACCAGAGCCATCCTCGAGCACATCCATGGCGTCGTCTTCAAGTTCCTTCCCATCCTCGCCATTCACGCACGCTGCCACCGAGAAGCTCACGAAGGGCAATCAGGCCCTATGGCGGGCGACGGTGCTCTCGGCCATCTGAAGCGCACAGATGGCCAAGTACCTCGACGTCGAGCAGCCACCGCCGCCCATGCAGATTGATGTCACTTCATCTGATGGCAAGACGACGGCGAAGGCGCCAAACCCTGAATTCCAAACCTGGTATGCTCAAGATCAGCAAGTTTTCTCCTATCTTCTGACGACACTGCCTCGTGAGATCGCCATCCAGGTTGCATCATGTCACACCGCGGCTGAACTCTGGAACACGGTGGAAGGGATGCTTGCATCTCACACCCGTTCTCAGACCACCAACGTCAGGATTGCCCTCGCCAACCTGCAGAAGGGCAACTCCTCCATCACCAACTATGTCGGGAAGATCAAGTCCCTCTGCGACGAGTTGATCACTGCAGGGAAGAAGGTGGACGACGACGACATCGTCTCCCACATCCTCACCGGGCTAGATGAAGATTTCGACCCGGTGGTGTCCGCCATGTGTTCCCGGGTGGAGCCGGTGACCGTGGTCGAGCTGTTTTCACAGCTGCTTAGCTTCGAGACGAGGCTCAATCTTCGGGGTGGAGGGTCTCAATCCTCTGCCAACGCCGCTACTCAAGGC
>NW_025269060.1:0-1439 GCF_018294505.1 Triticum aestivum | reverse complement strand
GTATACTAACCTCCTCCGAGCCCTGTTTCTCTTCTGGCATTACTGTTGGTCATGGATCAACGCTCGCAGTCACACATTCAGGTCATCACTCCATCCCCACCACCACCATGCCCCTCTCCCTCAACAACGTCCTAGTTTCTCCTTACCTCATCAAAAATCTCACTTCTGTCAAAACCCTAACTCGTGATAACCCTATTAACGTGGAATTTGATGAAAATTGTTGTGCTATCAAGGATCAAAGAACGAAGACGCGATACTCTGATGTGATTCGCCGGACGAGCTCTATCCTCTGACCGCGCCACCAACCCAACACCAAGCCTTGCTCACCATCTCCCGTGATACATATCATCGCCGACTCGGGCATCTCGGCGATGATGCTCTAGATCACACCCTCAAGTGCTCCCACATTCGCCCTTCTGATGTATCCCACCCCACATGCAATGCCCGTTGCTTAGGAAAAAGTGGCATATGCCGTTTAGCACATCCGATCATCTTTCTTATTTTCCCTTTCAGCTTGTACAACGTGTGGACCTCTCCCGTTATGAGCATTTCTGGTTGTCAGTACTATCTTGTTGTCGTGGATGATTACAGCCATTTCACCTAGACATTCCCCCTGCGTCATAAATCCGAGGTCCTTCCCACTCTGTGCAACTTCACTAGTTTCGTCCATACCAATTTCATCTACCCATCCTCGCCATCCAGATGGACAATGGTAAGGAATTTGATAACCTAGCATCGCGTGAGCTCTTCTTCTCACTAGGGATAGCTCAACGTTTGTCCTGCCCTTACACTTCTCCACAGAATGGACGCGCCGAAAGAATACTACACACACTCAATGACACTACACGCTCCATGCTCATTCATGCATCCATGCCGTTCACATATTGGGCGGAAGCTCTACAGACTGCCACCTTCCTCCTAAACAGACGCCCTTGTCGCCCACGACACAATCACAACCCCTTATTTCTTCTATTTGGCATCGACCCTAACTACACTGCTCTTAGGGTTTTCGGATGCCTCTGTTACCCAAACCTTTGTGCGACCACTCCGCATAAGCTAGCCCCGCGATCGGCTACGTGTGTCTTCCTTGGGTACTCACCCAACCACAAAGGGTATCGAGGTCTGAACTTTGACACAGGCAAAGTGATCGTCTCTCGCCATGTGGTATTCGACGAACATCAGTACCCGTTCTCCTAGCCTATACCCACATCCAACCCAGACCCTCCCGAGCTACATTACCAACCAACCATGTCGCAACGGCCCTGGTCTACCCTACCTCGCATGCCCCTCAACCTAAACCCTACCACGGCAACACCCGTCGACCACGGTCCCATGGCCATCGATCACACGCCCGCTGCTCCCACTCCCATGGCAACAGATACCGCGGACGTAGCAACGCCTCCACCCAGTCCCGATCCGCCTGCCCTCGCAGCCTCTCC
>NW_025269059.1:0-1439 GCF_018294505.1 Triticum aestivum | reverse complement strand
CTCACCTCTAGCCTCCAGATTGAAAGCTACACCAACCAGAGCGTCACCTCCAGCCTCCAGATCGAGAAGCAGCAGTTTGGGTCATGCCACCAGCATTATCATTATCAGTAGATTTCAGTTCCATCCCCGATTCTTCCACGGTGCTGCTCCATCGGCGGGAGCATGACCTACAGCCTCTAGATCAAGAAGCCAAAGTTCTCTAAGTTGAACAGGTGCCCTGTCCTCCAAGGCTCCAATGCATCCACCATTCCATGACGCTGCGCCACAAGGAGTCCAGGAGCGTCACCTCCAGCCTCCAGATTGAAAGCTACCGATTGGTTGTACCACTGGTGTCATCGACGTACCAAGCTAATGCAGTGTAGACTGTTGCTCTCACGTTCACACGGTTGGCAATGTGCAGCTGCATCCTTCCAGTGATGATCTTTCGGATCTAACTAATACATTGAAAATTTCACTTTAATAATATCTTCATGTTAGTTTTTGTTGGATGCCCTTGCCAGATCATGCCATCAGCCTCCACATAGTTGAATTCAATGTCTTTTTGACCGACTTCTGCTCCATGGCTGTTAAATGTGCAACTTGCTATAGCTTTTTTTCCTCCATTGTTTTCATAAAACTGTATTTGCTGATCCAAAGTTTCCTTCTTGCAGATTTTAATTTTGTCCTGGTACTCTACGTAGCAGCACACTGGAGTTGACTGAGAGTTCTCCAATATATTATTTTGTTTTGTAGAATATTATTCTGGTATGTGAGAAAAGCCATTATGCAATAGGGTACTGAAGAGATTTTGTGCATCGAAAAATCCATGGTGTTTCACTAATTGCATGGGGAACATAGTATTGTAATGATACAAACTTTGTGACGTTATCATCAAGTGTGAGAGATACATGACAAGTGTAGATGGTAATCTGCTGCTATTAACTGTACTTATTATTTAGTATTTCCCAAAGCTCCAATGGGTTCTTGACTTCGGTTTATAAACAGCAAGCACATTTGGCAATGATTGTGATATCTCTATACCTTGAATTTCATACGGTATTCTAGAGGATGGCATAGTTCTGCTGGGGGAGTTATTGCAGAGTTGACATCAAAACAATTACAAGTCTTGGACAGGAGGTGATGTTCTTTTTTCCAGTTTTTTATGTATATATGTATGAATTTATTTGTAAGAGACCGCTATTATTAAAAGCGTTGTTCGAACCTGTTGGTACTTTATAAGGATATCGGCAGCATGCCAGTGCAAAGGCAAGCACGACGCCACTCCATCCCAATGTCACCTCTCCACAAACTACAGGTTTTGATGTTGGAAGGCCGACTTCATTATGTCATTCATGTTTTATTCTACAATTTGATGCATTATTTATAGATATTTTTTCTGTTTTGTTATGCTAGCTTTTTTGGGTGAATCCAATGGCATGCTCACACCATGTCTTTTATCC
>NW_025269058.1:0-1439 GCF_018294505.1 Triticum aestivum | reverse complement strand
CGGCTATTCGAATAGATGATGTTAACCCTGCAGGGGTGTACTTCTTCACACACGCTTTCGCCACTTACCGCCCTGTACACTTCATGTACCTCGGCAACCTTCAAGCGGAAGCCGGGCGAGGGAGTCGGCCACGACCTGACTAACCGAACAAGTCTCTAGTCCAGGTTTATCGCCTATTCGGGTTCCATCCGCAAGGAGATCCGGCCGGGGTGTCGCTCACGGCCCCAAACGATGTGAGCAGGGTTCCCAAGCCCACCATCCGGGTGCCACTTGGTACATCGTGCCACTGTGCCTAGTCTGTCCCAAGCCCACCTGTACCGGGTGCCACTTGGTAGACTACTAACACTACCTACAAACACCAGAAACTAGTTGCAACTCCTGGACAGAGATCATGTTGATTAATAAGTCGAGAGGGCTTGGAGCGCCCGGAGCCCAATGTGTGGTAGTAACTGATCATGGATCACAAACACAGAACTCAGTTCCTGAGGACGGCTGCAATGAGACAACCCACCATGTACTCCTACATGGCCTCTCACCGCTACCTTTACCAAATCGTGTTCACACACTTAGCTCACACACAGTAGGACATGTTCACACGCCTCTGATTCATCCCCGATGAATCAGACCTGACTCAACTCTAAGCAGTAGCAGGCATGACAAACAAGCATGAATGAGTAGGCACAACAAGGCTCAAACAATTCCTACTCATGCTAGTGGGTTTCATCTATTTACTGTGGCAATGACAGGTCATGCAGAGGATAAAGGGTTCAGCTACCGCAGCAAGTAACAAATATACCGTTTTTGTCCTAATGCAGTAAAAAAAGAGCAGGAGCGAGAGAGTAGGATTGTATCGGAATGAACAAGGGGGTTTTGCTTGCCTGGCACTTCTGAAGATAACCTTGAGTCTTCATCAGTGTCAACGATCACATCATCGGTATCACGTCTATCGAGAGGGAACAAAAACTGGCAGCATAGAAAGGAACACAATCAATGCAATGCACAATATGATGCATGATCATGACATGGCAAAATGAATGTGTTTTGGGCTAATGCAACTAAAACCAGATTAAATGAAGTTGGTTTGAATCCAAGATTCAAATTCAAACTCCATATGTGATTATTTAAATGCCCTTTAATTGATTTGTGCTAAACAGCAGCTATAAGTTGTTCTAACATGCATGAAAATGGTACAGATGGATTCCTTGAATTTTTCTGATAATTTTTCATATATAATTTATTTAATTTGGAGTTACGGTTAATTTTCTATGATTTATTGAAGTTTTAGGCATTTTCTGGAATTTCCTGATAATATTAAATCCAGAAAATACTTATTGCGTCAGCCCCACGTCACAGTGACGTCAGCAGGGTCAACTGGGCGCTCAGAGTCAAACCTGACGTGTGGGGGCCACACGTCAGTGACACAGGTTAGACAGGGGGGG
>NW_025269057.1:0-1439 GCF_018294505.1 Triticum aestivum | reverse complement strand
AGGGATTGAGCATCAAATTGACTTAATTCCCGGTGCTTCGCTACCCAACCATGCACCATACCGTACCAATCCAGAGGAGACGAAGGAGATTATGCGTCCAGTACAAGAACTGCTCGACAAAGGTTATATACGTGAATCCCTTAGTCCTTGTGCTGTTCCTATCATTTTAGTGCCGAAAAAGGATGGTACGTCGCGTATGTGCGTTGATTGTAGAGGCATAAATAATATTACTATTCGTTATCGTCATCCTATTCCAAGGCTAGATGATATGCTTGATGAATTGAGTGGCTCTACAATATTCTCCAAAGTTGATTTGCATAGTGGATACCATCAAATTCGTATGAAATTGGGAGATGAATGGAAAACAACATTTAAAACTAAGTTTGGATTATATGAGTGGTTAGTCATGCCTTTTGGGTTAACTAATGCACCTAGTACTTTCATGAGGTTAATGAACGAAGTTTTACGTGCTTTCATTGGACGATTTGTGGTAGTTTACTTTGATGACATATTGATTTATAGCAAATCTTTGGGGGAACATTTGGAACATTTACGTGCTGTTTTTATTGCTCTACGTGATGCACGTTTGTTTGGAAACCTTGGAAAGTGCACCTTTTGCACCGACCGAGTATCTTTTCTTGGCTATGTTGTTACTCCACAGGGAATTGAAGTTGATGCCTTGTCTCGTCGTTATACTATGCTTTCACAACTTGACTTTAAAATATTTGGTTTGGAGACCATCAAAGATCAATATGTTCATGATGCTGAATTTAAAGGTGTATTGCAGAATTGTAAGGAAGGGAGAACTTGGAACAAGTTCGTTCTTAACGATGGATTTGTGTTTCGTGCTAACAAGCTATGCATTCCAGCTAGCTCCGTTCGTCTTTTGTTGTTGCAGGAGGCGCATGGAGGAGGATTAATGGGACACTTTGGCGTCAAGAAGACGGAGGATATACTTGCTACACATTTCTTTTGGCCAAAGATGAGACGGGATGTTGAGCGTTTTGTTGCTCGCTGCACTACATGTCAAAGAGCTAAGTCACGACTCAATCCTCATGGTTTATATATGCGTTTGCCTGTACCTAGTGTTCCTTGGGAGGATATATCTATGGACTTTGTTTTAGGTTTACCTCGAACAAAGAAGGGGAGGGATAGCATATTTGTTGTCGTGGATAGGTTCTCGAAAATGGCACACTTTATACCATGTCATAAAAGCGATGATGTTGTTAATGTTGCTGATTTGTTCTTTCGTGAAATTATTCGCTTACATGGTGTGCCAAATACTATTGTTTCAGATCGTGATACTAAATTTCTTAGCCACTTTTGGAGATGTTTATGGGCTAAGTTGGGGACTAAGCTGCTTTTTAGTACTACTTGTCACCCCCAAACTGATGGACAAACTGAAGTAGTCAATAGAACATTGTCTACTATGCTTAGGG
>NW_025269056.1:0-1439 GCF_018294505.1 Triticum aestivum | reverse complement strand
TACTTGATATCAGGAAATGAACAAAGTTGCTGATATGGTGGATAATGATCGATTTAACTTACTTCTTGAGGATTTCAGTCATGTCCGCATACTCCTGGGGATCTTTTCGTTTAGAGTCCAAGACAGTTACTACTCCCTGCTCAAGCCTAATCTCTAGGAGAATATAGTGGTACCTGCGCACGCATGCATAACTCATCAATTACATTACTATAACCTAGACTAATATATAAGGGAAACCGAATATGCACAAGACAGTAACACTCACTTGAAGTTGTAAGGAAAGAGTATTATATCTTTGTTTTCATTTTTTTTAATGATCGTAGCAAGTTGGCCTCAGTATCTTCGGGACGATGTTCAACCTCAGTTGCATCTATGAGATATGTGTTAACGAACCCAATATCACCGATTTGTCTTTTCTTCAATTCAGCAATCTTCAATCTGCATAATATAGTGAGGATAATTATAAATACATGCAATGAAAAAGATGAGCTATATAGATGAGCCACATCCCGCTCCTCTCTCGATCCCTTCATCTTCATCTCTCCACGCCTTTATGTATTCTCGCAGGCGAGTGCTTTGCTGCGCAACCACCCCATCCGCACCAATCAATGGTAGCAGCGGCCGATAACAGCCACAGGGCAGCCGCTCGCTCGCCTGGTAGCCAATGGATAGGTCTTCTCGCTTGGCTGGACAGCCCCCCGGAGTTCTTAGATAGGTAAGTTTCAATGGTGCTCCCGCTTCCTACGCACACGATTCTCTAATGAGTTCTTCTTGCCGTATTTTTTCTTTCTATTTTCAATCTGATTTTCTTCATGGGACACGGCTGATGGATGAACAGGAATACAAGATTGCTCCGGCCGTGGCTTTAGTCTGGCGTGGGATCGCGCTGTATGGGCTTGGGCAGACGACATGTTCACTCCCAGCTGGATTACAAAGGCTGATGGAGGAACAGGATTTTCAATCTGTCAGGTTGCGTGGATATATGTTCGTCAGGTCATATATCCACAAAAGAAGATTCATCTATAGGTCCCCATATGAACAGTCAACGCCCGTCAGGTATTCAACATGCCAATTCGTCTCAAACTATACTGCAGTTTTTGTTTTAATTCTACCGTGTTCTCTTAGATTGATTACTAATCTTAACCTTTATTCTTCTTTCATATTCTTTAACTATGCACGTGCAATTGGTACCCTTTTGTTTTACTTCAAACTGAATCTTTGTGCAGATTAATGAGGTCGTGCTGCCAGCAATCGAATATTTGTGGTCTATTGACAGAGATAATAGAGATTAGATACTGCATCCCAGTTTTGTTATGCAAATGGTTGTACCGTGTCCTTTTAGAAAATGCTACTGACAATAGCACTCAGAGAATGATGTCATCCACAACCTCTACACCGAATGTATTTTTTGGTCAACAAATTTTGGGTATAAAAGTTCA
>NW_025269055.1:0-1439 GCF_018294505.1 Triticum aestivum | reverse complement strand
ATTTTGAGTTTCATGATTTGTGTGATTTGGGTGCTAGTGCCTCTACTGTCCCCAAAACTTTATGTGATTTGCTAGATTTCCGTGATTTTGATGATTGCTCTCTAAACTTGGATCTTGCGGATTCCACTATTAAAAAACCTATGGGAAGAATTAATGATGTTCTTATTATTGCAAATAGGAATTATGTGCCCGTAGATTTTATCGTTCTTGATATAGATTGCAATCCTTCATATCCTATTATTCTTGGTAGACCTTTCCTTAGAACGATTGGTGCAATTATTGATATGAAGGAAGGGAATATTAGATTCCAATTTCCCTTAAAGAAGGGTATGGAACACTTCCCTAGAAATAAAATAAAATTACCATATGAATCTATCATGAGAGCCACTTATGGATTGCCTACCAAAGATGGCAATACCTAGATCTATCCTTGCTTTTATGACTAGCTAGGGGCGTTAAATGATAGCGCTTGTTGGGAGGCAACCCAATCTTATTTTGTGTTTTTTGTTTTTGCTTCTGTTTAGGAATAAATAATCCATCTACCTTCTGTTTGGATGTGGTTTTATGTTTTAATTAGTGTTTGTGCCAAGTAGAACCTATAGGATAACCTACGATGATAGTTGATTTGATTCTGCTGAAAAACAGAAACTTTGCGCGCACTAATTTAGTTATGATAAATCACAGGAACGTGCTTTTGCGTTGATATGTTTTGCTTCTGATCAATAAACAAATTTTCCAGGACTTCCTATTTTGGTACAATTTGTAGAGTTCCAGAAGTTTGCGTTAGTTACAGACTGCTACAGACTGTTCTGTTTTTGACAGATTCTGTTTTTCGTGTGTTGTTTGCTTATTTTGATGAATCTATGGCTAGTAAAGTAGTTTATAAACCATACATAAGTTGGAATACAGTAGGTTTAACACCAATATAAATAAATAATGAGTTCATTATAGTACCTTGAAGTAGTCTTTTGTTTTCTTTCTCTAACGGAGCTCACGAGATTTCTGTTGAGTTTTGTGTTGTGAAGTTTTCAAGTTTTGGGTGAATTCTTTTGATGGATTATGGAACAAGGAGTGGCAAGAGACTAAAATTGGTGGTGCCCATGGCACCCCCAAGATAATCCAAGGACACCAAAAAGTCAAAGCTTGGGGATGCCCCGGAAGGCATCCCCTCTTTCGTCCACTTCCATCGGTAATTTACTTGGAGCTATATTTTTATTCACCAACATGATATGTGTTTTGCTTGGAGCGTCTTGTATTATTTGTGTCTTTGCTTGTTAGTCTACCACAATCATCCTTGCTGTACACATATTTTGAGAGAGCCATACATGATTTGGAATTTGTTAGAATACTCTATGCGCTTCACTTATATCTTTTGAGCTTGATAGTTTTGCTCATAGCACTTCACTTATATCTTTTGAGCGTGATAATTTTTGCTCTAG
>NW_025269054.1:777-1439 GCF_018294505.1 Triticum aestivum | reverse complement strand
TAACCCTCTCTACTCTTTTGCACATGCTATGTGGGTGAAATGATGATACCATGCCAAGTTTCGACATTTTGAGAGTTCATTTTGTAGTGATTTTCAATTTCACGGTCATTTAGCTCTCTAAACAAATCGGTAAATGACTGAAAAATAGCAAATGATATCAGAAAGTTTTGAAAATTGATGACGTCGCTTTCAATGGTGTGTACGGAACGCAAAAAAAAGTCTGGAGTTGTAATAAGTTTAAAAAAATGAAGTGCCAGTCTAACAGATGAGGTCTCGTCCGAAACCTTGATACTCCGAAAGAGATTGTCCAATTTGTACACGAAGTGCGTCCAGTTTTTGCCGCAACCCTCTCTACTCTTTTGCACATGCTATGTGGGTGAAATGATGATACCATGCCAAGTTTCGACATTTTCAGAGTTCATTTTGTAGTGATTTTCAATTTCACGGTCATTTAGCTTTCTAAACAAATCGGTAAATGACTAAAAAATAGCAAATGATATCAGAAAGTGTTGAAAATTGATGACGTCGCTTTGAATGGTGCGTACGGAACGCAAAAAATGTTCTGAGTTCTAATATGTTTAAGAAAATGAAGTGCCAGTCTAACAGATGAGTTCTCGTCCAAAACCCTGATACTCTGAAAGAGATTGTCCAGTTTGTACACG
>NW_025269054.1:0-767 GCF_018294505.1 Triticum aestivum | reverse complement strand
CACGAAGTGCGTCCAGTTTTTGCCGTAACCCTCTCTACTCTTTTGCACATGCTATGTGGGTGAAATGATGATACCATGCCAAGTTTCGACATTTTGAGAGTTCATTTTGTAGTGATTTTCAATTTCACGGTCATTTAGCTCTCTAAACAAATCGGTAAATGACTGAAAAATAGCAAATGATATCAAAAAGTTTTGAAAATTTATGACGTCGCTTTCAATGGTGTGTACGGAACGCAAAAAAAAGTCTGGAGTTGTAATAAGTTTAAAAAAATGAAGTGCCAGTCTAACAGATGAGTTCTCGTCCGAAACCCTGATACTCGGAAAGAAATTGTCCAGTTTGTACACGAAGTGCGTCCAGTTTTTGCCGTAACCCTCTCTACTCTTTTGCACATGCTATGTGGGTGAAATGATGATACCATGCCAAGTTTCGACATTTTGAGAGTTCATTTTGTAGTGATTTTCAATTTCACGGTCATTTAGCTCTCTAAACAAATCGGTAAATGACTGAAAAATAGCAAATGATGTCAGAATGTTTTGAAAATTGATGACGTCGCTTTGAATGGTGCGTACGGAACGCAAAGAAAGTCTGGAGTTGTAATAGGTTTAAAAAAATGAAGTGCCAGTGTAACAGATGAGTTCACGTCCGAAACCCTGATACTCGGAAAGAGATTGTCCAGTTTGTACACGAAGTGCGACTAGTTTTTGCTGTAACCCTCTCTACTCTTTTGCACATGCTATGTGGGTGAAATGATGATACCATGCCAAGT
>NW_025269053.1:0-1439 GCF_018294505.1 Triticum aestivum | reverse complement strand
GATTGCTAAGGCGCGACATCCTCGCATGTTCGTAGTCGGAACGTCAAAGTCGACTTCCACCAAAGCGAAATCCACCATCTCATCGAAAGACGGGACACCTTTGCCTCTATCACATGGTGTTCCATACGATCTTCTAATGTCTTATAATCCCCAAGTACTTGAAAGAGCTATATTTACTATAGTCAGTCCACCAATTCCCATCTTCGGGGTCAAGTAACTTCCAACCTCAGGCTTATATAAATCCCTAAATCAACTCTAACAATTAATCCAATCTCCTAGTTTATTGTCCATCGAGAACATGGTATCGTGATCAGTCTAAACCCAAATTACTCCGAACCATGTATACTTACTCACCACCTATACTCCACTAGGATCACCTATTTAAATCCAAATCTCTTGTCCAACGAGGAATCCTACATGTTTCCCTCAAGTTATTTACGTAATATCAACTGTCTCCTATCAATATCATCTGATCAAGTCAAATCCTTGCACTTCCAGGAGTTTCAGCTTGCGATCATAATTGTCCTATAAATCCAATTTACTCAGGGGTAATGAAAGCTATGCTACTCTATAATCATGATTCCACCAAGTTCGTCTACCAACATGGTAGCCTTATAATCCACCAAAGAGTCTCAGATAATTCCTCATAGTCATTGATATAAACTCACCAAGTCATTTGTCCTCTGATCCTATATCCTTAAATTGGTCATCCCTATGGCATCGTCAGTTTTGGTGCTATCTTAGGATGATAATGTGCTCGTTCACTATGTCCACTAGTTCCCTAATGAACCCAGTGATAAGCAAGGTGACGGAGGCTTAACAGGTTCTCTTGCAATTCTGTGGGTTAAGCACATGGTTAAGGATTCGAGATGGGGTATCTTATGAAGTCTCGAAGGGTCTAGGAATGGGTTCCTAATCTTGAGGAGTAGACATAATGCTACTGGGTTGCACTTGGTCGAGGAGGCTGCAACAAAAGTCTCCAGTGCTCGTTGGTTGTCGAAGTAGAATCCTCGGTGTACCTTGTCTTGCCGGTCTTTGGTTGAGGAGAGAGATGAGAGGGAAAAGTAGCATAGAGGAGGTGGGTTGCCTAAAAGGGGGTGTTGGGGGAGACTGATCCACGAACACCTATGGGACCGGCGGACCGAGCCCCTTTCGGTTCGGCGGGGGGCGGAGGTCGCACGAAGAGCGGATCGAGGCGAAGCACACGAGCAGTTTACCCAGCTTCGGAGCTCTCCGGAGAGATAACACTCCTACTGCTGCTTGTCTGATTGTATTCTCTTCTTGCTCAAGAGAGAGCTAAGTGCTTTTCTGGCTTCCGAATGATCCGAACCTCCTCTACGTTGCGCATGGGCCTCCTTTTATACGCTAAAGGGGTCACCGACAGGTGGCAACGTAGACGAGGGCAAACATGTAAAAAGAGAGGTGGTTGGTACAGCTAC
>NW_025269052.1:0-1439 GCF_018294505.1 Triticum aestivum | reverse complement strand
CACTCTTTTTGTTGTACCATATTATCAGATCTATATTGACTTGTTCCAAATGCAGAGGAAAGCCCGCAAGGACCAAAAAGTATCTGAACCAAATGTTGTGGAAATCTTCAAGGACTGTCACACCAGCAAGACGAAGGGCATGACTACACCAGTCAAAGCCGTTGCTGTAAGTCATTAATCCTCATGCATTTTAACTACTACTTACTCTAACTTGTGCCTTGAACTGCATGTTTGCAGCTAATGTCTATTACTCATTTCAATTTTATACACAGTTGTCTTAGCGTATCATTGCACCTTAAAAAGTTTACAAGAGAGGAGTGATGTTCCTTCGATCTTGACCTATAATCTAGTTCCATGCTGGACTTGCCCACACAATGTTACAATTGCTTGTTTGTCTATTCTCAGTTGTTTTGTGATATGAATGATGTCATACTATGCTTACCGTATTATATACTATGTCTCTATCCTTAGCTGTCAATACAATGTGAAGAAATAGACAATACATTAGCCATGTTACATGGTCATAAATTTGGAACCTGGTTTTATTATGTACTTTGTAGTAAAATACAACTAATATTTTACATGGGTTCACCTAAATTAGTTCTGTATATAGACCGAAGATATTTTGTTTGGTTTTGATGCCTCCTTAATATCTTCTGTTCTGGTACTACTAATGTAAAAACTCAACTTTTCAGCAAGCTATGGAAAAAATGGTGAAACCGCCACCTTCTGAAGGTGGCGAGGCAACTATAACCACAATGTCAGCTCTTGCTGCAGTGGGTCAGTACATGTCCACTAACAGTGCCAAAAGCACGTTCTTGTATAATACTAGGTTGGTTGTTAAGGCAATCTAGTCCAAACTGCCTCACGTTGAAGATATGCAAGCTCAAAACAATGTTATATCTGCGCTCGAGACACAAGTCCATTCCCTAACAAAGACCCTTTGTGAAACAAGGACAGTCATTATTCAATGTCGTCAAGATATGCATGGTTTTGAAACCAGTCTATCAGATATTTGCTATGTTGTTCAGGAGCCTAGGAGAAATGAAGGCGAAGGTTATGGTGCTCCATCGGACAATACAACATGAAAACATAAAAGTGAGGTCAAACAAACTGAGCTTCTGAACTTCTGGTGGTGCATTTATCTGCCAGACTATTAACTTTTATGCCAACCTTCCTTTTGTTTTATAGTTGTAATTTGTTTTGTTGCGATACAAAATTTGTTCCTAACATGCAGCCACCGGCTGAAGAAAACAACAAGCCATTTTTGTGTAGCGTAGGGTGTTCCCTATATTTGCACTGGTGGCGATCTTTGATGCCAAGTGGATGTAATCTGTGCAATCGCCTTAATAGCCTAGCGTTAGTTTCGGGCTTATTAATTTCCTAGTCTTCTTTTTCCCTGGTTTGCCAATGGCCGCAACAACCATGGGCCATATACA
>NW_025269051.1:0-1439 GCF_018294505.1 Triticum aestivum | reverse complement strand
CAGAAATTAAAAAAATAAAAGAAAAGGAAAATGTTTTATAAATAAAAATAATTAGTTTAGCTAAACACTCACTGACATGTGGGGCCCATCCCTCTAATTATACTGTTAGATTAGTTTAATTAAGTATTAGACTAACAGAGGCTGACATGTGGGTCCCACTGGACCCACCTGTCTGGTTTGACTGGTCAGCCGACCTGTTGACTTGCTGACGTCAGCATTGCCTCATGCTGACGTCATAATTCATTTTTCTTAATATAAATAATTCCAGAAATTCAAATAAACTTTGAAAATTCATATCTTTTAAACCGTAACTCGGATGAAAATGTTTTCTATATGAAAGTTGCTCAGAACGACGAGACGAATCCGAATACGCAGTCCGTTCGTCCACCACACCTCCCTAACCTATCGAACTAGCAACTTTCCCCCTCTCCGTCTGTCCGAAAACGTGAAACATCGGGAATACCTCCCGGGTGTTCCCCCCCTTCACCGGTACCACCTACTGTCGCGTTAGGACACCCCTAGCACCGCTCACTGTCATGTCACGCATCGTCATGCTTATGTTTGCATTGTATTTACTGTTTCTTCCCCCTCTTCTCTCCGGTAGACTACGAGACCGACACTGCTGCTGCCCAGTTTGACTACGGAGTCGACGACCCCTCCTACTTGACAGAGCAATCAGGCAAGCCCCCCCTTGATCACCAGATATCGCCTACTCTACTCTCTACTGCTTGCATTAGAGTAGTGTAGCATGTTACTGCTTTTCGATATCCTACTCTGATGCATAGCCTATCCTTGCTACTATTGTTACTACCTTTACCTGCAATCCTACATGCTTAGTATAGGATGCTAGATTTCCATCAGTGGCCCTACATTCTTGTCCGTCTGCTGTGCTATACTATCGGGCCGTGATCACCTGGGCGGTGATCACGGGCATATACTTATATACTATATACATGACCCATGTGATGACTAAAGTCGGGTCGGCTCGTAGGAGTACCCGCAAGTGGATCTTTGTGGCGGAGCGACAGGGCAGGTTGAGACCGCCTAGGTAAGAGGTGGGCCTGGCCCTGGTCGGCGTTCGCGGATACTTAACACGCTTAACGAGATCTTGGTATTTGATCTGAGTCTGGCCATTTGGTCTATACGCACTAACCATCTACGTGGGAGTAGTTATGGGTATCCCGACGTCGTGGTATCAGCCGAAGCTCTTTTGACGTCAGCGACTGAGTGGCGCGCGCCGTGTTGGACCGCTTTGACGTAACCGCCGTGATCGTGTGGGTTGCTAGGTCTGCTCGCGGCCGCGTTCGCAACGTGCAGGTGTGCATAGGGCGATGGGCCCAGACCCCTGCGCGCATAGGTTTAGACCGGCGTGCTGACCTCTCTGTTGAGCCTAGGTGGGGCTGCGACGTGTTGATCTTACGAGGCCGGGCATGACCCAG
>NW_025269050.1:0-1439 GCF_018294505.1 Triticum aestivum | reverse complement strand
AGCTCCACCTCATTACTCCATCCTTCCTATAAGCTTAAATAGTCTTGATCTCGCGGGTGCGAGATTGCTGAGTCCACGTGGCTCACAGATACTTCCAAAACCAGTTTGCAGGTGCCTATGTTACCGAGCAGGTGACGCAACCAAGCTCAAGGAGGAGCTCGATGAAGATCTTGCCCTTTGTGTTGTTTCGTTCTAGTTGATCAGTAGTGGAGCCCAGTTGGGGTCGATCAGGGACCTTTGTCGCATTTGGGGTTCTTCTTTTATTTTGGTTCCGTAGTCGGACCTTGATTGTATCTGGATGATGTAATGCTTTATTCATGTAATTGTGTGAAGTGGCGATTGTAAGCCAACTATGTATCTCTTTCCCTTATGTATTACATGGGTTGTGTGAAGATTACCTCACTTGCGACATTGCTTTCAATGCGGTTATGCCTCTAAGTCGTGCTTCGACACGTGGGAGATATAGCCGCATCGAGGGCGTTACAAGTTGGTATCAGAGCCTTCCCCGACCTTAGGAGCCCCATTGCTTGATCGTTTTTAGCGGCCGAGTTGTGTCTAGAAAAAATATTTTGAGTCATTTAGGATTATATATATCGGAGAGTTAGGAATTCTTTTTACTTCCCAGTCTCCTCATCGCCTGGTAAGGCATCCTGACGTAGAGTTTTGACTCTTCTCTTCTCAAATTTCACTAAATTTTTTTTAGGATCACGCGGGTATCTTGGAATCGTTCCGATGGTTTTATGATGAGAACATTGTCTTGGTGCCTCCTGTCAGGGGTTTAGTGGAAGTGTCCCGGGGAGTTGAGCTCTGAGGTGTTGTCGTCATAATTTTATCTTTGCAGTTCTGAAATACCTGAGTTTAGTACGCCGACATCGAAAATCTCTTTTATGCAGTTGTTGGTGAGATAACCCCAATAACCCAGTACTGAGGTGAGTACGGGAGTATTGCCATGACTTGTATAACGGATGCTTTTCGAAGGTTGAGGTAGACGATTTCCGAAGGTTTCTTGGTTATGTGTTGAAGGATGGATACAGCTGGATGTAGGATTTGTTAGTTTTGGGTGAGATATTATGCTTCCCCTGTATCCCCAACACCTGATTGCATAACCTGAAAATTTCGGGAGTTTCATAGGTGGGAATTCTAGTAGATCTTAGGATATCTTTCCGACAGATGTATGATATGAAATTGGGGTTCGACGTCTAGTGGTCCGCCTATTCACGGTTGGTTTTACAGTGGTCTCGTTGTGTCTTAAAGAACCCTTGGCTATGCTGGTTCGGGGACACTTCGTATGTCATGTGCACTGCCTTGTACATGATGGTGCTGTACGATCGAGCCCGTGTAGGCCCCACCACGAAAACTTCGGACGAAATCTCTATCATATGTTTGTTCTGGCTTATTCTGCAAGCCAATCCTTTTGTTTTTGTTTTGAGTTGTGGTAT
>NW_025269049.1:0-1439 GCF_018294505.1 Triticum aestivum | reverse complement strand
CAGATTTTACCGAACAGTTTTGGAAAGTTCGGACCAAACAAATCCAAATTGGACTAGGGTTTTGGACGTGAATTGAAGCCTGTTCCTTGCACGGGAAGTCCAGCCGCCTCTTATATACTTAAGGGGTGACGGCCGTTTGAACAAGACACAATGGATCAATTCATCTACCACCTTTTACCTTTACCTTTATCTCTCTCCCTTGTTCTTCTTCTTCTCGTTCTTCATTCGTTCTTCGTTTGCAGGGCGGCGAACCTCGAGGCCCTAGGGGCGATCAGGTCGACCTAGGGCAGCCCATAGCCGCCGTGTGCCCTGACGGGGTCCCTCCCGGGCGTGTGGGGTTTCGGGTCTAGAAAAGCGCCCGCCGGATTGCTTGCGTACCGCGCTTCCGGACGGGTCTCCTTCGACGTGAGCTGCGGTGCATCATCCTCGGCGTTGGAGGTACACGGTGATGTGTTCGTGTGCGAACACATGCGACTTCCAAACCTTCACAAACTGGGTCACTCGGCGATCCACAATTCCTCTTGGATGCTCTAGACCATGACGCTTAAGCGTCTGGAAGAAGCATAGTCTTCAAAGGTAACAAGCGTCGGATCCACGCAGGATCAATCTCTTCGGTGATGCTCAATCACTTGTGGTTTGTAGGTGTTTGGGTTTGGGTTTTCCTCACTTGATGATTTTCGCTCAAAGTCCTTGGAGGATGGGTTGCTCTCAAATGACAAGTGTTAGTTTGTCTCGGAGCAGCCAACCAGCTAGTGGTTGTAGGGGGCGGCTATTTATAGCCTAGGGAGCAGCCCGACATGATAAGACATAAATGACCTTCAATGATATGACCGTTAGGTGGATAGATATGTTGGGACAGGTGGCGCATAGCACAACAACGGCCGGAATTTTGAGTAGCAAAAATCCTCAGGGCTATCATGTTACTCACTGTGTAGTCAATCCGCACTGGCGAATTCCTAACTCCTCAGTCAGAACAAATTCCTCAGTGACCAGAAGAACTTCGTCTCTGTCACTGAAGAATATGACTGAACTGTATGAGATTTCCAATGGCTTCACTCGAAGGGATTGGTAGGTGTAGGATTTGAGTTGAGCATCACATGGAAATTTTTCCTTTGTATTTCCTCGACCCCCTTTAACAATATGGTGTTTCCTATGACTCAAGAAAGAGAAAATGAAACTACGAAAACAAAAGTCTTCACGCTTCATGTTCCCCGAATGAATACCAAGTCTTCAAGGTCACACCAATTTCTTCACTTTCAAAGTCTTCATAAATCCAAAGTCTTCAGTCGAAGAACTTCATCTTTAGGGGTCGACTTTCTCTGTAAATATCAAACTCCTCATAGTCTTATAGACCTGTGTATACTCACAAACGCATTAGTCCCTTAACCTATAAGTCTTCAATACACCAAAATCACTAACGGGCACTAGATGCACTTACA
>NW_025269048.1:0-1439 GCF_018294505.1 Triticum aestivum | reverse complement strand
CTACCCCTGGAGGGGGACATGTTTAATAGTAACATCCCTTGCTTATCGCACCATTTGTATCGTTCTGCATTCACAGGAGTATTTCTTGAATAAACAATGCATCACCTTTTTGCTTACAATTCCATTTGTTTCTTATACATATGTTCATTTATGACATGTTGCATCCGTACACTTTGGTACGGCTAAATACACCAGGGGCTTATGTTTCCCGCATCATGGTGTGATAAGTCCGAACACTTTCACTAGTGCGCACCCCGAACTTATATCATTATATGCATCAGCTCCGAATTATGTCTTGGGTCAATAGTTGGGTTTGCCCGGCTCCCATGTTTTGGTACCTTATGTTCCGTTGTATCGGCTGAGGTAGCACTGGGAGAACCACTGCGATTGCGCCTCAGTTGAGCTGGGCGAGCGCCTCAGTGGAGAAAGCTAAAACTGACCATCATGATGAGGTGAGAGCCGGTCGCTGTTCGAGAGGTTTATTGCGAGTCCCTAAAGACTTATGCCGCTTAGAGCGAGGAGCCGGCTTTGTCCAGCCCAGGCGTGGATAGCGCCCCAAATTCGGTCTTCCGAACACTAGGGGCTTCGCCAAAATTTAAAATTATAGAATTTTATGGCTAAGTGAGAGTGTTCAAGCATTATAAGTCCGGTTGCCTTGTTTGTTGTGTTGAGCGCCTCCCTAGATGGACCCAAAAATTGGAACAAGAGTGCTCAAATTTATCCCGAACACCCCAGCACTCGTGGCATGTGGGCTGAAGCCGACGACTTGCCATCTCTCAGATTTGATAAACAGCCGCACAGAAGGTAATATTTTAAATTAACAAGCGTTGCTTAGCGCATATGAACAAAGTTTTCAGCGCACAGGATAACAAAATGCGAGTCTACTCAAATATTACATCTTTGGAGCACTCACCCGCAATAATGCGGGCACCCTTCAGGACACTCTTATAATACATCTCGGGCGTGCGATGCTCCTTGCCCAGCGGTGGCGCGTCCGTCACAAGCTTCTGAGCATCCATCTTGCCCCAGTGCACCTTTGCGCGGGCAAGGGCCCGACGGGCACCTTCAATGCAGGAGGAGTGCTTGATGACTTCAACCCACGGACACGCATCCACCAGCCGCCGCACCAGGCCGAAGTAGCTCCCAGGCATGGCCTCCTTAGGCCACAACCGAACTATGAGGCCCTTCATGGCCTGTCCGGCCACCTTGTGGAGCTCGACCAGCTACTTCAGTTGGTCGCTAAGGGGCACCGGATATCCGGCCTCAGCATACTGAGACCAGAAGACCTTCTCCGTCGAGCTCCCCTCCTCGGCTCTATAGAAAGCGGCAGCATCGGACACGCTGCGGGGCCGATCCACGAACACTCCTGGAGAGCTCCGGATTTGGGTAAGTGATAGGTAATTCACACTCACATGCTTACTTTGCATGAAAAATGCCTT
>NW_025269047.1:0-1439 GCF_018294505.1 Triticum aestivum | reverse complement strand
AGAGTATCAAGATTTCATACGGAAACTCGTCTGTTACAAAGGGATTTCATTTTTTAAAATTTATTTGAACTCCCGACTTTTTGTGTGTTCGAAATGCACCATTCAAAGCCACATCATCATTTCTCAATCCTTTCTGACTTCATTTGTTATATTTCATGCATTTACTAATTATTTTGAGCTATAAGACCCTAAAATTGAAAAGCATTTCAAATGAACTCTGAAAAGGTTGAAAGTTGGCATGGTATCATCCTTTCATCCACATAGCATATGCAAGAAAGTTGAGAGGGTTACGGCAAAAACTGGATGCACTTCGTGTACAAAACGGACAATCTATTTCAAAGTATCAGGATTTCATACGGATACTCGTCTGTTACAAAGAGATTTCATTTTTTAAAACTTACTCGAACTCTTGATTTTTTGTGTGTTCAAAATGCACCATTCAAAGCCACATCATCATTTTTCAATCCTTTCTGACTTCATTTGTTTTTTTTCATGCATTTACTAATTATTTTGAGCTATAAGACCCTAAAATTGAAAAGCATTTCAAATGAACTCTGAAAAGGTTGAAAGTTGGCATGGTATCATCATTTCATCCAGATAGCATCTGCAAGAAAGTTGAGAGGGTTACGGAAAAAACTGGATGCACTTCGTGTACAAAATGGACCATCTCTTTCAAAGTATCAGAATTTCATACGGAAACTCGTCTGTTACAAAGGGATTTCATTTTTTAAAACTTATTTGAACTCCTGACTTCTTGTGTGTTCAAAATGCACCATTCAAAGCCACATCATCATTTTTCAATCCTTTCTGACTTCATTTGTTATTTTTCATGCATTTACTAATTATTTTGAGCTATAAGACCCTAAAATTGAAAAGCATTTCAAACGAACTCTGAAAAGGTTGAAAGTTGGCCTGGAATCATAATTTCATCCACATAGCATGTGCAAGAAAGTTGAGAGGGTTACGTCAAAAACTGGATGCACTTCGTGTACAAAACGGACAATCTTTTTCAAAGTATCAGGATTTCATACGGAAACTGATCTGTAACAAAGGGATTACATTTTTTAAACTTATTTGAACTCCTGACTTTTTGTGTGTTCAAAATGAACCATTCAAAGCCACATCATCATTTTTCAATCCTTTCTGCTTCATTTGTTATTTTTCATGCATTTACTAATTATTTTGAGCTATAAGACCCTAAAATTGAAAAGCATTTCAAATGAACTATGAAAAGGTTGAAACTTGGCATGGTATCATCATTTCATCCACATAGCATGTGCAAGAAAGTTGAGTGGGTTACGGCAAAAACTGGATGCACTTCGTGTACAAAACGGACAATCTCTTTCAAAGTATCAGGATTTCATACGGAAACTCGTCTGTTACAAAGGGATTTCATTTTTTAAAACTTAATTGAACTCCTGACTTCTTGAGTGTTCAAA
>NW_025269046.1:0-1439 GCF_018294505.1 Triticum aestivum | reverse complement strand
CTCTGGAACACTTAGGCTGGCCGGCATGTGTCCTTCTTCGTTCCTGTGTCTGTCCCTTCGGGGAAATGTCACGCTTTGAGTACCAGAGTCCTGTTAGCCCGCTACAGCCCGGTTTACCGGAGTCCTGCTAGCCCAGTGCTACAGCCCGGACCCACTTGCTGATGACCGACACGTTCGAAGCTGGGTCATGGATGCCTGTCCCTGTAAGTCTGTGCCACTTTGGGTTTACGACTAGTCATGTCAGCCCGGGCTCTTTATCATATGGATGCTAGCGACACTATCATATACGTGAGCCAAAAGGCGCAAACGGTCCCGGGAAAAGGTAAGACGACACCCGTGGGAATACCGTGCGTGAGGCCGCAAAGTGATATGAGGTGTTACCAGCTAGATCGATGTGACATCGAGTCGGAGTCCTGACAGCGTTGGCATCAGAGCCGGACTGCCTGTAGGTTCTCCAAGCCAAACTGGTCGATGTTGAGTCTAGAAATTCTTTAGTTATATGTAGGGGAATTGTTTGTGGGTTGGAACGTAAGGCTCTTTTTACTCCTTATACCTTATGACATTCTGATCTGAGTCAGTCCATTCTTCCACCGGGGGTTAAGGAATTAGGATCTATTCTCTCTATCAGGATCACGTGTTACTAATCAGTAGTACCTTATAAGTTTGATGGTTACAAGCCTAGTTCAGTTCTACTACCACATTATGTAGCCAGAATGGTTCAGAACTTTGATATGATGATGTTGAGTGTGTACGAAAGCCTTTGTCAAATGTCTCAAAATCCTTTTTGAGCATTTACAGCTGTTATGCTGCCGAAATTTTGCTAGAAATTCTAATGCTCTTGCATTATGATTGTGCTTTCAGATGGCCACTCGCGACCTCAATCAAGTGGTTCGCCTGACTCGATGCCTAGATGTACCCGGCCATACTGCTAAGTTGGTCAGGGTAATGACTGAGGCTGGATATCGCTGGTATCCCGAGTACACGGTCGAAGAGCATTTCCGGGACTTCAATCAAAGCCAGTATCTCTGCACTGTCAGGATATTTCCATCTTATCCTGGATCCACCGAGCCTCTTCACTGTTCCTATGGACTCGGGGTTACTATTGAGATGGCTGTGCAGGACGCCGCCTACTCTATGATGACCATTATGCGAGTCAGATCTGGTTTATTTCGGGACTCTGATTTCCGGTATATGCCAGGATCACTTCCGGGAGCACAAGGGTATCTCCAGGCTATCTATGCTGACTCCACTCAGGAGGATTCACGGACTCGCACCACTGCTGAGATGCTCGAGGATAAGGACCGTGAAAATCGGGCCTTGAGGTTAGAGCTCTTCAATACCCGTGCTGACCACTGGGCCACTTTGACTCGGTTCGCACCGGCGGTGCAAGCTGGATATTCAGATATGCGCGATCTCTATCCTGTGAGATCTGCTCTGCC
>NW_025269045.1:0-1439 GCF_018294505.1 Triticum aestivum | reverse complement strand
CTACCCCTGGAGGGGGACATGTTTAATAGTAACATCCCTTGCTTATCGCACCATTTGTATCGTTCTGCATTCACAGGAGTATTTCTTGAATAAACAATGCATCACCTTTTTGCTTACAATTCCATTTGTTTCTTATACATATGTTCATTTATGACATGTTGCATCCGTACACTTTGGTACGGCTAAATACACCAGGGGCTTATGTTTCCCGCATCATGGTGTGATAAGTCCGAACACTTTCACTAGTGCGCACCCCGAACTTATATCATTATATGCATCAGCTCCGAATTATGTCTTGGGTCAATAGTTGGGTTTGCCCGGCTCCCATGTTTTGGTACCTTATGTTCCGTTGTATCGGCTGAGGTAGCACTGGGAGAACCACTGCGATTGCGCCTCAGTTGAGCTGGGCGAGCGCCTCAGTGGAGAAAGCTAAAACTGACCATCATGATGAGGTGAGAGCCGGTCGCTGTTCGAGAGGTTTATTGCGAGTCCCTAAAGACTTATGCCGCTTAGAGCGAGGAGCCGGCTTTGTCCAGCCCAGGCGTGGATAGCGCCCCAAATTCGGCCTTCCGAACACTAGGGGCTTCGCCAAAATTTAAAATTATAGAATTTTATGGCTAAGTGAGAGTGTTCAAGCATTATAAGTCCGGTTGCCTTGTTTGTTGTGTTGAGCGCCTCCCTAGATGGACCCAAAAATTGGAACAAGAGTGCTCAAATTTATCCCGAACACCCCAGCACTCGTGGCATGGGGGCTGAAGCCGACGACTTGCCATCTCTCAGATTTGATAAACAGCCGCACAGAAGGTAATATTTTAAATTAACAAGCGTTGCTTAGCGCATATGAACAAAGTTTTCAGCGCACAGGATAACAAAATGCGAGTCTACTCAAATATTACATCTTTGGAGCACTCACCCGCAATAATGCGGGCACCCTTCAGGACACTCTTATAATACATCTCGGGCGTGCGATGCTCCTTGCCCAGCGGTGGCGCGTCCGTCACAAGCTTCTGAGCATCCATCTTGCCCCAGTGCACCTTTGCGCGGGCAAGGGCCCGACGGGCACCTTCAATGCAGGAGGAGTGCTTGATGACTTCAACCCACGGACACGCATCCACCAGCCGCCGCACCAGGCCGAAGTAGCTCCCAGGCATGGCCTCCTTAGGCCACAACCGAACTATGAGGCCCTTCATGGCCTGTCCGGCCACCTTGTGGAGCTCGACCAGCTACTTCAGTTGGTCGCTAAGGGGCACCGGATATCCGGCCTCAGCATACTGAGACCAGAAGACCTTCTCCGTCGAGCTCCCCTCCTCGGCTCTATAGAAAGCGGCAGCATCGGACACGCTGCGGGGCCGATCCACGAACACTCCTGGAGAGCTCCGGATTTGGGTAAGTGATAGGTAATTCACACTCACATGCTTACTTTGCATGAAAAATGCCTT
>NW_025269044.1:0-1439 GCF_018294505.1 Triticum aestivum | reverse complement strand
GGAAGTAACACATTTTGATGTGTGCAGTCCAATAAGTGCTGAGGCATGCAGTGAATATCGTTATGTTCTTACTTCACAGATGATTCGAGTAGATGTTGAGAATATTTACTTGATGAAACACAAGTCTGAATTATTGAATGGTTCAAGTAATTTCAGAGTGAAGTAGAAGATCATTGTGACAAGAGGATAAAATGTCTATGATATGATCATAGAGATGAATATCTGAGTTACGAGTTTTGGCACACAATTAAGACATTGTGGAAAATGTTTCACAATTAATACCGCCTGGAACACCATAGTGTGATGGTGTGTCCGAACATCATAGTTGCACCCTATTGGATATGGTGCGTACCATGATGTCTCTTATCGAATTACCACTATCGTTCATGGGTTAGGCATTAGAGACAACCACATTCACTTTAAATAGGGCACCACATAATTCCGTTGAGATGACACCGTATGAATTATGGTTTAGAGAAACCTAAGTTGTCGTTTCTTGAAAGTTTGCGGCTGCGACGCTTATGTGGAAAAGTTTCAGGATTGATAAGCTCGAACCCAAAGCGGATAAAATGCATCTTCATAGGACACCCAAAACAGTTGGGTATACCTCCTGTCTCAGATCCGAAAGCAATAAGGGATTGTTTCGAGAATCAGGTCCTTTCTCGAGGAAAAGTTTCTCTCGAAAGAATTGAGTGGGAGGATGGTGGAAACTTGATGAGGTTATTGAACCGTCTCTTCAACTAGTGTGTGGAAGGGCACAGGAAGTTGTTCCTGTGGCACCTACACCAATTGAAGTGGAAGCTTATGATAGTGATCATGAAGCTTCGGATCAAGTCACTACCGAACCTCGTAGGGCGACAAGGACACGTACTACTTCGGAGTGGTAAGGTGATCCTGTCTTGAAGGTCATGTTGCTAGACAACAATGAACCTACGAGCTATGGAGAAGCGATGGTGGGTCCGAATTCCGACAAATGGTTAGAAGCCATGAAATCCGAGATAGTATCCATATATCAGAACAAAGCATGGACTTTGATGGACTTGCCCGATGATCGGCAATCCATTGAGATAAATGGATCTTTTAAGAAGAAGACGGACGTGGATGGTAATGTCACCATCTATGAAGCTCGACTTGTGGCGAAGTGTTTTCCGACAAGTTCAAGGAGTTGACTACGATGAGATTTTCTCACTCGTAGCGATGCTTAAAGTCCGTCGGAATCATGTTAGCATTAGCTGCATTTATGAAATCTGGCAGATGGATGTCAAGACAAGTTTCCTTACTAGTTTTCGTAAGGAAAGGTTGTATGCAATACAATCAGAAAAGTTTTGTCGATCCTAAGGATGCTAAAAGGTATGCTAGCTCCAGCGATCCTTCTAAGGACTGGAGTAAGCATCTCGGAGTTGGAATGTACGCTTTGATGAGATGATCAAAGATTTTGG
>NW_025269043.1:0-1439 GCF_018294505.1 Triticum aestivum | reverse complement strand
AAAAGCCACAAAAAAAATTAGGGTTAGTTCATCATATCCGAACCAATCTGAGCCTTTGCATAATCTTTTTAGGGTTTTGCTTTGTTGAATTTGCGGTTGCATCGTCGTGTCTAGTTGCTGGTCTTAGAGTCTAGTCTTTTAGAGTTTCGAGTTCTGGTCATAAGTTGTCACGCCGCCGCCGCACCATCATCATCGCCCCTGCCATCTACCACCGCCGCTTATCCGCCACTGCTTCGAATCCGTATCCATATACCACCACCGCTGTCATATACCACCACCGCTGCCATCTACTACCATATATCCCCCACCAATCCGAGTTCTTGTCATATTAGGTTTGTTTTCAAGATCCGTCTAGATTCCGATTCGTGTTTTCCTTGCCGGAGTAGGTTTCGGAAAAAAAGAAGAGTCCGGAAACCACCCTCCGTTTAGGCCCAAAATTTTTCGAAAACGCATTTTTCGAAAAAAATTCTGGCTATCCTATTTTTAGGTGTTTCTGAGTGTTTTGAGACAGGTGCCATTATAGGAAGTTTTTTTTGACCTGTTTCCAGTTTTTGGGTCCGGGCAATCAAAAAAAAAATTGGTCGAAAAAATTTCGTGCCCATCCTGTCAGTTTGACCTAGGAAGAGTTTTGAGACACTCGCCATTATAGTGATTTTTCGCAAAAAAAAGCAGCGCAAAAAAAACATCGCAAAGAAAAGAGCGAAAAAAAATCCAGAGTGTGCTTTTCCCTTGTTTACATGCCGCGCCGTGATTTTGGTGGTGTTCTAGGCTCGCGTCTCTAGAACAGTCTAGCCTAGGACCAGCACAGTACCGTCGTTGAGCGTTTATTCAACTTTGCATCTCTGAATTGATTATTGCTGACCCTTTTTGCTACCATATTATAAGCCTTCCCAGCTCCACATACATCTACGTCGTGCGTTTGACTCTCCCTGGTAATCGCTCTATCCAAGCTTTGAGAGTTTTTGACTACAACGGTTGCCGATCACCGCCTGCTGCTGGGTAAGAACTGGTAAGAATTTGAGATTTGCTTGACGGATTTGTGACACCCACCACCACCTCTTGTTAGTAGTCTGTAGGATCATATTCTTGTGTGTTTCTATTGCTGCTAACCATGCCAGGATCACAAGCCGACGAGACTGACTGGGAGAACATGACGAATAAGGATTTGCATGATAAATTTCAGCAAATGATGAGTGGACA
The DNA here is from genome assembly GCF_018294505.1 of Triticum aestivum. Classification (NCBI taxonomy): domain Eukaryota; kingdom Viridiplantae; phylum Streptophyta; class Magnoliopsida; order Poales; family Poaceae; genus Triticum; species Triticum aestivum. Next base: position 239 of record NW_025269043.1, on the reverse strand, counting down.
GGTGCAAGATGTGCTAAACAGATTTGAAGAGGCCATGGAGAAGGTAGATGGCATGGAGAAGACGTTCGAAACAAAGCTCGATAACAAGTTTAATGAATTGCTCGCGCGTCTTCCACCACCACCACCCGCTGCACCTAACGCACCTCTCCAACAACAACAAGAACGACTACCTCCACGTCACGAAACAGATCTCCGCCCAGCGAGCCGTGTTCCTCTTGCGTTTGGCCAAACTGTTGGTG
>NW_025269042.1:0-1439 GCF_018294505.1 Triticum aestivum | reverse complement strand
TTTGTTTTGCAATATGAATCTTGATGAAACTGAATATGATCTTCCTTTACCTAGAAGGCGTTCTAAAAATTCGGAGTATTTAGATCTTTATGATGAAATTGATGAAAGTGGGATTGAAAGAAATAAAAATCTAGATGTTGCTAAACCCACTATATTGGATTTCAAGGAATTTAATTATGAAAGTTGCTCTTTAATTGATTGTATTTCCTTGTTGCAATCCGTGCTTAATTCTCCACATGCTTATAGTCAAAATAAAGCCTTCACCGAACAAATTGTTGATGCCTTGATGAAATCTTATGAAGAAAAACTTGAGTTGAAAGTTTCTATCCCTATAAAACTCTATGATGAGTGGGAACCAACTATTAAAATGAAAATTAAAATATCATGAGTTTTATGCTTTGTGTTATTTGGGTGCTAGTGTCTCCACTATCCCCAAAACTTTGTGTGATTTACTAGATTTCCGCGATTTTGATGATTGCTCTCTAAACTTGCATCTTGCGGATTCTACTGTTAAGAAACCTATGGGAAGAATTAATAATGTTCTTATTGTTGCAAATAGGAATTATGTGCCCATAGATTTCATTGTTCTTGATATAGATTGCAATCCTTCTTGCCCTATTATTCTTGGTAGACCTTTCCTTAGAACGGTTGGTGCGATTATTGATATGAAGGAAGGGAATATTAGATTTAAATTTCCATGAAAAAAGGGCATGGAACACTTTCCAAGAAATAAAATAAAATTGCCATATGAAACTATCATGAGAGCCACTTATGGATTGCCTACCAAAGATGGCAATACCTAGTTCTATTCTTGCTTGTTATGCCTAGCTAGGGGCGTTAAACGATAGTGCTTGTTGGGAGGCAACCCAATTTTATTTTTATTCCTTGCCTTTTTCTCCTGTTTATTAATAAATAAATTATTTATCCTCTGTTTTGGTTGTGTTTTTTGTGTTTAATTAGTGTTTGTGCCAAGTAGAACCGTTGGGAAGACTTGGGGAAAGTCTTGTTGAACTTGCTGTAAAAAACAGAAACTTTAGCGCTCACGAGAACTGCTGTAATTTTTATTTGGAGAGTGATATTTAGTTAATTATTTTTGAATATGATTAATAGATAAATTCCTCACGTCCAGAAATTTATTTTAGAATTTTTGGGGTTCCAGATCTTGCTCTAGCTACAAATTACTACACACTGTTCTGTTTTTGACAGATTCTGTTTTTCGTGTGTTGTTTGCTTATTTTGATGAATCTATGGCTAGTAAAATAGTTTATAATCCATAGAGAAGTTGGAATACAGTAGGTTTAACACCAATATAAATAAAGAATGAGTTAATTACAGTACCTTGAAGTGGTCTTTTGTTTTCTTTCGCTAACGGAGCTCACGAGTTTTCTGCCTTAAGTTTTGTGTGGTGAAGTTTTCAAGTTTTGGGTAAGGATTTGATG
>NW_025269041.1:0-1439 GCF_018294505.1 Triticum aestivum | reverse complement strand
GTCCACGGCCTCCAGTAGGCTACAAACACCAGAAACTACTTGCAACTCCTGGACAGAGAGCTAGGGTGAATAAGAAGTCGAGCGGGGTCATATTTCAGGGCCCAATGTATGGTAGTAGCTGATTCTTAAATCACACATACAGATCTCAGTGCTTAAGGTCGGCTTCAATGAAACAACCCACCATGTACTCCTACATGGCCTCTCATCGATACCTTTACCAAATCGTGTTCACCACACCACTCTCATTACCGACGTAATCATTTCACTCTAGCCCATCACCCAGATGAACCAGACCTGACACGACTCTAAGCATAGCAGGCATAGCAAGGTAGGAACAACACATACATATGGCTCAATCAACTCCTACACATGCTAGTGGGTTTCATCTAGTTACTGTGGCAATGACAGGTCATGCAGAGGAAATGGGTTCAACTACCGTAGCACACAGCAGTTTGAATCGCGTTGTCTTAATGCAGTAAAAGAGAGCAGGAGCGAGAACATGGGATTGTATCGATATGATCAAAAGGTTGGTTGCTTGCCTGATGGTTCGTTGCACGGATACGGTTCTTCGTTAGGCTAATCACGATACTCCTCGGGAACAGATCCTGTCGCAAAGGACACCGATACACAAACATCACCAAACAATATGCAACAATATGATGCATGCATGAAACATGGCAATATGAGTGTGTTGGGCTAATGCAACTAAAACCAGATGTGTTTGAACAAATTTGAATCAAGGATTCAAATTTCAAATTCAATATGGCCTTTTAAAGTGCTTTTTCTTGTTCTGCTTAAAACATCAAATTAACTTGTTTGATCATGCATGAAAATAGTACAGATGGATAGATTGGATTTTTCTGATCATTTTTCATATATAATTTGTCCAATTTGGAGTTACAGGATAAAAGTTATGAATTTTTGAAGTTTAAATAATATTCTGGAATTTCCTGATTAATTTAAATCCAGAAATTCAATTACTGCGTCAGCCTGACGTCAGTGTGACGTCAGCAGGTCAACGGAACTGGTCCAGGTCAAACCTGACAGTGGGTCCCGCATGTCAGGGTGATTAATTTAATTAAAACTTAGTTAAAACTAATCCTGTTTAATTAGCAGGGCTGGGCCCCACCTGTCATTGACTCAGGGAAGTCAACCAGGGCCCACCCGTGGTCAAAGTCAGTGTCGGCTGCCGGCGTTTAGTCGCCGGCGAGCCCGACGCGGCGGCGGGAGTGGTTTTGGCCATTTCGGCCACCAAATGGACCGCGGAGGCCACCGGAGTGGAGCTGAGGACAACCCGCAGCTCTTGGCGGAGTCCGTTGGGGTCGGGGTGGCCGGAGTCGACGCCGGCGACGACTTTGGCGGCCACCGAGGTTCGGTCGGAGGTGAACTTGGTGCTAGAGGGTTCGGTGAGGCTCGTGGAGTGGCTAGCTAGGTGCTGT
>NW_025269040.1:0-1439 GCF_018294505.1 Triticum aestivum | reverse complement strand
GTCGCCGTCCCGCGGCTCCCCCTCGTCGGTGTTCTTGCCTCATGCGGCTTCCCTCTCTCCCTCGTCCCTGAGGCCTCCTCCGGGCTCCTCGCCGGCGATGATCCCCGTTCTCTCCCTCTCTTTGGCTCCCCCGCCCCGTGCTGCGGCCCTGGTTGCGCCCCGGGCTAACAGATTTTGGGCGCTCGATTCAGAAGACTCTGGCTTGGATTCTGAGGCTCTTCCCCCTCCTTCTTGTCCGGCTCAGTTGGGTGGGGCGTCGGTTGCTCTGGCGGCGGGCCGCCGGTGCAAGTTTGCTCTGGGGGGCAGGGGGCGGCCGGTCGGGCCCGGTGTGGACACGGATGGATGGTGTCGCGTTGCTCGTGGTCGCCGGCGCGCTGCTTCCTGGTCTTTGGATGGGTTGCTGGTGGGCTTCGGGGAGGCGGTGGTGGTGTCGCCGGTGTCTTCCCCTCCGGCGGCTGCCCTTCCTGGCTCGTCTTCGGCCGTGGTCCCTGCTTCCTCGGCGGCGGCGACGCCGGTGCCAACCCTAGATCTGGGATCGGGGTTGGCGCTGGTGCCCCGGGCTGGGCCGCGGGTTCCTGTGGTGCATGTTGGGTTGTGTGGGCCTGTTTCGGTGCCTTTGTTGGCTTCCTCTTCTGACTCCCCCCCCCCTCCTGCCTGTGGCCCCTGGGCCGCGGCTAGCCCAGATTCAGCCCACTCCTCCCTCGGCTCCCCTTGGCGAGCGCGGCCTGGCTAGCTCTGGCTATATATGGGTTCGGAAGGGTGCAGTTCCCCCCTTTCTACGGTTTCCTGCTTCCTCCTCTGATCTGCGTCGGCGCCGCTCCCCCATCCGCTTCTTCGTTAGATCTACTCATCCCCCCCTCCTCCTTCCCTTCGCAATGGTGGCCGCGATGGATCGCTCCCGCGGGTCCTCCAGCGAGGCGGTCTCCGGCCAAAAGCGGGGGCGCGATGGCTTAGGCGACGCCGCCGCAGATCTGGAGTACGAGGCTGCGCTTCGTGCCAAGCTTCATGCCTTGCTCGCTCCGGGCGCGGGGGCTGCGACGGAGACGGCCGGTGCGTCCCCTCGGGCTTCTGGATCTGGGCCGTTGTTCCCTCCGCCTACCGCGTCTGGTGCCCCGGTGGCTGCGGTCGATCCCTGGGAGCAGGCGGCGCTGGGGAGTCGGGCGGGCTCCTCGGGGTCGTCCTCAACGCCTCCATCGTTGGGTGCGGTCCCCCGGGGCGGCGGGCCTCCGCGGGCGCCGGCGGTGGCTGGTGGTGGCCCATCTCGCTTCGTTCCTCGTGGCGCTTCGGGGCTCCCTGCTCGCCGTCCTGTTGGCGCTGCTGCGGGGCGTGGCGCCGGTGCTGGTGCTCCTGGTGATGGCATTCTCCCTCCTCCTTCCTCTTGAGGCCCTGGTCGCATCCCCCCTCATTCCCAGGTCTCCAACCCCATCCTCACATGCTTC
>NW_025269039.1:0-1439 GCF_018294505.1 Triticum aestivum | reverse complement strand
TTTTGATTTGTTTTGAATTTTTTATACCTGTTTCAAAATGCGGTCAAAACGGCGGGCTTGACCGTTCCTAGCTAGTGGTTGAATCTTGCATTTTTTTGTTGTTTATATGATTAAATAGATACTTATTTACCTAGAAATGATTTTTGGAAAAAATAAAGAGCAAACTATGAGGCAGCTGCAGTTCAAATTTGACCCGTTTCCAACTGAATCGACGACAATGTGTCTTTTTCACCAGAGGTGGATCAAAACTTTTTTCACCCAACCATTTTGTCAATTGTGCAGTATATATGGCCTAGTATTTTATAAAATTGATTTGGTCCATTTTTGCAACAATTATTTGGTAGTCCCTTCACAAAAAAAACCTCCTTTTGGGCACTCGGAAAATGAAAAATGAATTTTCCGTGCAAAGAAAATGAAAACTTCCTTAGGCAACATTGTTTGGAATTCCAATATGTACCCTTGTCCACAATATGAGATCATTTGAACAAACTATGCCATGAATGTGGCCATAAGACTGATCATTTGGCTTGAAAGCCATGAATCTTCACGCATGATAGCTCATTTCTGAGAACACTTTTTTGAAATAATTACCGTATTACAAGTTTATCATTTTTCCTGGAAACTTGGTCACATATAATGAAACAATGCGAAGGTTTTCCAGTTTTTTTTGATTTTTTTTGAATTTTTTATGCCTGTTTCAAAATGCGGTCAAAACGGCGGGCTTGACCGTTCCTAGCTAGTGGTTGAATCTTGGAATTTTTTTGGTGTTTCTATGATTAAATAGATACTTATTTACCTAGAAATGATTTTTGGAAAAAATAAAGAGCAAACTATGAGGCAGCTGCAGTTCAAATTTGACCCGTTTCCAACTAAATCAACGACAATGTGTCTTTTTCACCAGAGGTGGATCAAAACTTTTTTCACCCAACCATTTTGTCAATTGTGCATTATATATGGCCTAGTATTTTATAAAATTGATTTGGTCCATTTTTTCAACAATTATTTGGTAGTTCCTTCACAAAAAACCTCCTTTTGGGCACTCGGAAAATGAAAAATGAATTTTCCGTGCAAACAAAATGAAAACTTCCTTAGGCAACATTGTTTGGAATTCCAATATGTACCCTTGTCCACAATATGAGATCATTTGAACAAACTATGCCATGAATGTGGCCATAAGATTGATCATTTGGCTTGAAAGCGATTAATCTTCACGCATGATAGCTCATTTCTGAGAACACTTTTTTAAAATAATTACCGTATTACAAGTTTATTATTTTTCCTGGAAACTTGGTCACATATAATGACACAATGCGAAGGTTTTCCATTTTTTTGATATTTTTTTGAATTTTTTATGCCTGTTTCAAAATGCGGTCAAAACGGCGGGCTTGACCGTTCCTAGCTAGTGGTTGAATCTTGGAATTTTTTTGGTGTTTATATGA
>NW_025269038.1:0-1439 GCF_018294505.1 Triticum aestivum | reverse complement strand
TTGTCTTAATGCAGTAAAAGAGAGCAGGAGCGAGAACATGGGATTGTATCGATATGATCAAATGGTTGGTTGCTTGCCTGATGGTTCGATGCACGGATATGATTCTTCGTTAGGGTAATCACGGTACTCCTCGGGGGCAGAACCTGTCGCAAAGGACATCGATACGCAAACATCACCAAACAATGTGCAACAATATGATGCATGCATGAGACATGGCAAGATGAGTGTGTTGGGCTAATGCAACTAAAACCAGAAGGGTTTGAACAAATTTGAATCAAAGATTCAAATTTCAAACTCAAACATGGCCTCTTTAAGTGCTTTTTCTTGTTCTGCTTAAAACATCAATTTAACTTGTTTGATCATGCATGAAAATAGTACAGATGGATAGATTGGATTTTTCTGATCATTTTTCATATATAATTTGTCCAATTTGGAGTTACAGAATAAAAGTTATGAATTTTTGAAGTTTAAATAGTATTCTGGAATTTCCTGATTTAAATTAAATCCAGAAATTATAATTATTGCGCCAGCATGACGTCAGCATGACGTCAGTGGTCAACTGCGGCAGTCTGGAGTCAAACCTGACGTGTGGGGGCCACACGTCAGTGACAGGGGGGTTTAACAGGTTTAAATTAATCCTAATTAGGGATTAGTGGCACTGGGGCCCACTGGTCAGTGTCAGGGGTTAACTAACAGTGGTTAGCACTAATCCTAATTAGCTACAGGGCTGGGCCCACCTGTCAGGGACTCAGGGGGTGTCCTGCCGTGGTCAAAATGGGTCAAACCCACCGGCGACGTGACGCCGGCGAGGCCCGAGACGGCGGCGCGACGCGGGATCGCGCTACAGGGCACGGGCGAGGCCGTGCTTGGGCTCGTTGGAAAACTCTTGCTCCCGCGCGTCGAACGGTGGTCGTGGCTGGGCCTGGGGTGGCCGGAGTCGACGGCGGCGAGCTCGGCTGCGGCCGCCGGAGTTCGGGTGCGGTCGGGATCGATGTTGCAGAGGGTTTGGGGAGGCGTTAGTGTGTGCTGCGTGATCCTAGTGAGGTGTGGAGCATGATAGTGTGCTCGGTTGGGTGCTACGGTGACCGTGGCCACGACGGCGACATCGCCGGCGGCGTGGAGCTCTCGGCCAAGGTGGGGCTAGGGCCTAGAGGTCGGGAGAGACCAGGGGAGAAGGGGGAAACGATCCGGGGGCTCACCGCGGAGCTGCAGGGATGGTTAGCGGGCTCGGGGACGCGCTGGAGACGACGAATTCGACGGCGACGATGGTCGGAGCCCGAAGAGGGGAACGGCGACGTGGCGGCGATGCAGGGCTTCCGGGGAGCTGTGGAGCGGTGGGGAGGAAGAGGGGGTCGTGGCGGAGCTTCTGAGCTAGTCGGGGGAGCGAGGGGTGGCCGGAGATGGCTGCTATGGCGAACGGCGGCGACGGTGGTGTTCGG
>NW_025269037.1:0-1439 GCF_018294505.1 Triticum aestivum | reverse complement strand
AGAATGAAAGTCATTCCCTATGCCTCAGTCATAGGTTCTATAAAGTATGCCATGCTGTATACCAGATCTATTGTATGCCATACCACTGAGTTTGGCAAGGGAGTACAATAGTGATCTAGGAGTAGATCACTGGAGAGCGGTCAAAATTGTCCTTAGTGGAATAAGGATATGTTTCTCGATTATGGAAAAAGGTTCGTCGTAAAGGGTTACGCCGATGCAAGTTTGACACTAATCTAGATGACTCTAAGTCTCGATCTAGATACATATTGAAAGTGGGAGCAATTAGCTAGAGTAGCTCCATGCAGAGCATTGTTGACATAGAAATTTGCAAAATACATGAGGATCTGAATGTGGCAGACCCGTTGACTAAGATTCTCTCACAAGCAAAACATGATCACACCTTAGTACTCCTTGGGTGTTAATCACATAGCGATGTGAACTAGATTACTGAATCTAGTAAACCCTTGGGGTGTTGGTCACATAGCGATGTGAACTATGGGTGTTAATCACATGGTGATGTGAACTATTGCTGTTAAATCACATGGCGATGTGAACTAGATTATTGACTCTAGTGCAAGTGGGAGACTGAAGGAAATATGCCCTAGAGGCAATAATAAAGTTATTATTTATTTCCTTATAATCATGATAAATGTTTATTATTCATGCTAGAATTGTATTTACCGGAAACATAATACATGTGTGAATACATAGACAAACAGAGTGTCATTAGTATGCCTCTACTTGACTAGCTCGTTAATCAAAGATGGTTATGTTTCCTAACCATGAACAATGAGTTGTTATTTGATTAACGAGGTCACATCATTAGTAGAATGATCTGATTGACATGACCCATTCCATTAGCTTAGCACCCGATCGTTTAGTATGTTGCTATTGCTTTCTTCATGACTTATACATGTTCCTATGACTATGAGATTATGCAACTCCCGTTTATCGGAGGAACACTTTGGGTACTACCAAACGTCACAACGTAACTGGGTGATTATAAAGGAGTGCTACAGGTGTCTCCAATGGTCGATGTTGGGTTGGCGTATTTCGAGATTAGGATTTGTCACTCCGATTGTCGGAGAGGTATCTCTGGGCCCTCTCGGTAATACACATCACATAAGCCTTGCAAGCATTACAACTAATATGTTAGTTGTGAGATGATGTATTACGGAACGAGTAAAGAGACTTGCCGGTAACGAGATTGAACTAGGTATTGGATACCGACGATCGAATCTCGGGCAAGTAACATACCGATGACAAAGGGAACAACGTATGTTGTTATGCGGTCTGACCGATAAAGATCTTCGTAGAATATGTAGGAGCCAATATGGGCATCCAGGTCCCGCTATTGGTTATTGACCAGAGACGTGTCTCGGTCATGTCTACATTGTTCTCGAACCCGTAGGGTCTGCACGCTTAAGGTTACGATGACA
>NW_025269036.1:0-1439 GCF_018294505.1 Triticum aestivum | reverse complement strand
GGGTGCGTTTACTTGCCAGTCATCATCACTCACAATTTTGGCCAATTCTGGTCTGTTTCCTGGACTATTACTCACCGTTTCGGGTCCCGAAGTGATTTCCATGACTAACGAAACCCGGGGTGCGTTTACGTGTCGGTCATCAACACTCATAGTTTTGGCTGATTCTTGCCCGTTTCATGGACTATTACTCTCCGTTTTGGGGTCCCAAAGTGATTTCCATGGTTGTCGAACCCTAAGGTGCGCTTACGTGTCGGTGATCAACACTCGCGGTTTTTCTCGATTCTTACCCGTTTCATGGACTATTACTCAATTTTGGGGTCTCGAAGCGATTTCCATGGTTGTCGAACCCCGGGGCGCGTTTACATGTTGATCATGAACACTCACAAATTTGGCCAATTCCGGTCCGTCTGTTGGACTATTACTCACCATTCTCGAGTCCCGAAGTGATTTCCACGCTTAGCGAACCCCGGGGTGCGTTTACGTGTCGGTAATCAACACTCACAATTTTGGCCGATTCTGGTCCATTTCGTGCACTATTACTCAGCATTTGGGGTCCCAAAGCGATTTCCCCGATTGGCAATCCTCAGGGTGTGTTTACATGTCCATCATCGGCACTCACAGTATTGCCTAATTCTGACCCGTTTCATGGACTATTACTCACCGTTTTGGGGTCCCAAAGCGATTTTCATAGTTGTTAAACCCCAAGGTGCGCTTGCGTGTCGGTCATCAACACTCGCAGTTTTGGCCGATTCTGGCCTTTTTCGTGGAATATTACTCACCGTTTTGGGGTCCCGGGTGATTTCCACAATTAACGAACCCTGGGTTGCGTTACATGTCGATCATTAACACTCACGGTTTTTGTCGATTCTGACATGTTTCGTGGACTATTACTCACCGTTTTGGGGTCCCAAACCGATTTCCATGATTGTCGAACCCCAAGGTCCGCTTACGTGTCGGTCATCCACACTCGCGGTTTTTGTCCATGCTGACCCGTTTCATGGACTATTACTCAGTTTTGGGGTCCAGAAATGATTTCCATTGTTGTCGAACCCCGGGGTGCGTTTACTTGTCAGTCAGCAACACACACAATTGTGGCCAATTCTGGTCCGTCTCTTGGACTATTACTCACCGTTTTCGGGTCCCGAAGTGATTTCCACGACTAATGAACCCCGGGGTGCGTTTACGTCTGGGTAATCAACAGTCACAATTTTGGCCGATTCTGGTCCATTTCGTGCACTATTACTCAGTGTTTTAGGGTCCCAAAGCGATTTCCACGATTGACGATCCTCAGGGTGCGTTTACGTGTCCATCGTCAACACTCACAGTATTGGCCAATTCTGACCCGTTTCATGGACCATTACTCACCGTTTTGGGGTCCCAAAGCGATTTCCATAGTTGTTGAACCCCAAGGTGCGCTTACGTGTCGGTCATCAACACTC
>NW_025269035.1:0-1439 GCF_018294505.1 Triticum aestivum | reverse complement strand
TGATTGTTGATGACCTACATGTAAGCGCACCTTCGGGTTCAACAACTATGGAAATCGCTTCGGTACCCCAAAATGGTGAGTAATAGTCCACAAAACGTGTCAGAATCGACAAAAACCACGAGTGTTTATGATCGACACGTAAACACACCCCGGGGTTTGTTAATCAAGGAAATCACTCCGGGACCCCAAAACAGTGAGTAATAGTCCATGAAACGGGCCAGAAACGGCCAAAACTGCGAGTGCCACAAAACAAGCCAGAATCGGCCGAAACTGCGAGTGTTGATGATCGACACGTAAACGCACCCCGGGGTTTGTTAATTGTGCAAGTCACACCGGGACCCCAAAACAGTGAGTAATAGTCCATGAAACGGGCCAGAATCGTCCAAAACTGTGAGTGTTCATGACCGACACCTAAACGCATTTTGGGGTTCAACAACTATGAAAATCGCTTCGGGACCCCTAAATGTTGAGTAATAGTCCACGAATCGCGTCAGAATTGGCCAAAACTGTGAGTATTGAGGACACACACGCAAACGCACCCCGGGAATTGTCAATCATGGAAATCGCTCTGGGACACCAAAACGGTGTGTAATAGTGCACGAAGCGGACCAGAGTCGACCAAAATTGTGTGTTGATGACCGACATGTAAACGCACCACGGAGTTCGTCAATCATGGAAATCACTGCGGGACCCCCAAAACTAAGTAATAGTGCAAGAAACGGGCCAAAATCGGCCCAAACTACGATTGTTGATGGTCGACAGGTAAGCGCACCATGGGGTTCAAGAACCATGGACATCGCTTTGGGGCCCCAAAACGGTGAGTATTAGTCCATGAAACGGGCCAGAATCGGCCCAAAATGCGAGTGTTGCTAACCGACACATAAACGCACCCCGGTGTTCGTCAATCATGGAAATCACACAGGGACGCCAAAACAGAGTAATATTCCAAGAAACGGGCCAGAATCGGCAAAAACTATGACTGTTGATGACAGACACGTAAGTGCACCTTGGAGTTTAACAACCACGGAAATCGCTCTGGGACCCCAAAGCGGTGAGTAAAAGTGCACGAAACGGACCAGAATCGGCAAAAATTGTGAGTGTCGATGACCGACACGTACACGCACGACGGGGTTCGTAAATCATGGAAATCACTCCGGGACCCCCGAAACTAAGTAATAGTCCAAGAAATGGGCCAAAATCGGCCCAAACTGTGATTGTTGATGACCTACATGTAAGCGCACCTTCGGGTTCAACAACTATGGAAATCGCTTCGGTACCCCAAAACGGTGAGTAATAGTCCACAAAACGTGTCAGAATCGACAAAAACCACGAGTGTTTATGACCGACACGTAAACACACCCCGGGGTTTGTTAATCAAGGAAATCACTCCGGGACCCCAAAACAGTGAGTAATAGTCCATGAAACGGGCCAGAAACGGC